>NC_052629.1:89528480-89687064 GCF_016161935.1 Mauremys reevesii
GATAGATCTGTTGTCCAAGTGTCAGTGTGATTTTTTTTTTTTTTTTTTTTTACATTTTAAAAAAACAGCCTTAACTCTGATACATTGAAAGAGTACTCCCACTCTGCCTATGGACTTAGTGTTCTGCAGGGTCCTCGCTTTCCTCCCATTCTCCAGTGCTGCAGAAACTTAAATACTGCATACGCATATTTCCCTAGCTGACATTGTCCTTCGAGCTTTGAGTTCCATTGGATATATGGCTCATAACTTCTTATTTGTGCTGTGAAACCTTTTGAGCTTTGTAGGTTCTTCAAGTCCTTGGCTGTCCTGGCTTCATCTCCCCACTTACTCCCGACACCTATTGTACTTGTTCATATACTCATGGGGTAAAAATCCAGCTCCTCTGAATAGGATGTTAAAAATGAAACTTAAGTAATTGACTGTTTAATTCTTCCAAAATTCTAGTGCATCCTGAAAGTAGTAATTTTTTTAGTTGAGTATAATGAAAATAAGGTTTACAGTAAAGATGCGACTAACTTTAAGGTAACTTGCAGAAGGTATTGCTTTGAGTTAGCATATTATAATTTTTTGGTCTCCTGCACCGTGAAGCATGAAGACCTAAATACCTTTTCAGTTTTTCCTTATTTTTTTCCTTCAGTGCTTTGGCATGTTGAGAAGGTCATGTCAGGTATGTATAACAAACTGCCTTCTCTGAAGGAGAAAAGGATGTCTATTATAACATCCTAATGTCAGTTTTATTGGGGTAAATGTCAAAGGTTTAAAGGGGGGGAAAGGATTTTTAGCTACACCTCTGGCTCAGCTTGCGGTTTCTTGAAGCTCTGACTTCTCTGGTAATTGAGTCCCTTAATATTCCAGGGCAGACCTGAACCTTAAGGTAGATTAAAAATATATATTCAGGCCATGATGCATGGTACAAAAAAACCTGCAATGAAAAACAGGTTATCTTTAACAGACTTTTTGGGTGGGTCCAAATAAAAGTAATGCTAATGACTGACAGTGAAAATTGGCCAATCTACATGATTCTGAAGGTCTGATGCCTCTTTACAAAGAATTGATTGCTACAGATGAACAAGTGCTAGTGCTGTCCAACCTGCAAACAGTGATGAAGGGAAACATGGTTTATGTATTGTAGCTTAAAATGAATAAAATCATTAACTCTACCAAATTACATTTGTTCAGATATGGTGCATACTTTTTTGAGGGACAGCAATAAGCCATATTTGGACTACTGACCCTAGATGGCTTGTTTGCATATATATTTTTAGAACTCAGGCCTCATTGTTTCTAGCAATGCAGTTCTCTGAATTCTGAAGCAGTTTCTCCTAAAAGGTGGGAACATTATTTTTCTTGTGACATTGTCTTATACACTTGTCATCTTCAAGTCTCTGGTTACAGGTTATAGATTGTTTTAAGTGTGTAAGCATCACAATGGAGACCCTGAAACTGACTCAGACTTAAATGTGGACATTAGAATTTTGGTGCAGAGAAATACAGTACTTTAATTAAAGTGTTTGTCAAGGTAGGTTAACATAAGCTGTAGATGCTGCAATCAGAGGTACCTTTGAACATACAGAACAGCATGCTCTAAATCAGCAGTGCTCAGACTTTGGCATTTGTGCCCCCTTACCAGAAAGATGCAGGGGAAAAAGGGGTACTCAAAACTATAGGAACAACTACACAGTAGCAAAGTGTGGTGTGTGTGGTTTTTTTGTTTTTTTAATCCAGTTGCCACATAAAAGCAGGTGGATTAAAAATTCATAACAAGTAGTTGATCGGTATTGATGCCATTCTAATACTTAGCACAATTGGCCCATAAGGATTTTGTCAGCTTTCCTTTTTAATTGTTACAGAAACTTACAATACTGTGAGTCTAATACCCTTCTTGATCCTTTCCCTTCACTTTTCTGCTTGTTTTGTTGCACCAATTTTTGCATGTTAACTTTTTGTTGCAAGTCCTTTTGCATTAGGGACTTGATTATATGTCTGCATTGTGATTAAAGGGGGTGGGGGGGCTCTGGGTGTTTCAGTACAAAATACTTCTGGTCAGCAGGTTGCATAGTAGTTTTTAGTCCGTCTTGCATACGGTACTACACCAGTTTAGATTAATATTCCCATGTAGTGTGATGCAGCTCAACAAAAGGTCAAGAAAGAAACCTCGGTAACAGTGTTAACAGGAACACAAATCCAGCTGCTAGCTACAATCATGCTAAGTCAGTGGTCCCCAACCTTTTTTGTCTGGCGGGTGCCAGACGACGAGCCAAGGAGGACCGTGGCGGCAGACAAGCATCTGCTGAAATGCCACTGATAAGCGGCAATGTCAATAGGCGTTGCTGCCAAAAATTGGCGGCATTTCGGCAGCGGCGATGCCTCTGGATGATGCTTGTCAGCAGCATTTCAGTGGATGCTCGTCCGCTGGCCAGTATGTGGGTGCACTTAGATGCCCTGGTGGGCGCCATGGCACCCACAGGCACCACGTTGGGGACCCCTGTGCTAAGTAGTACATCAATGACTTTTGTTAATAGCAAAGTTTCCTTTGTATCCATGTCTCTGGTCAGATCAGCAGTATAACTTCAGTTATGCAAAAATTAAGCTAATGCAAAGATCATCTAAATATAAGTAGAAATGACAATTTTTAGTTTGAAATCTTCTAATCTCTAGCTCAGGGGTAGGTAACCTATGGCATGTCTGATTTTCAGTGGCACTCACACTGCCCGGGTCCTGGGGGCACTGCATTTTAATTTAATTTTAAATGAAGCTTCTTAAACATTTAAAACTTATTTACTTCACACATAACAATAGCTTAGTTATATATTATAGACTTATAGAAAGAGACCTTCTAAAAACATTAATGTATTACTGGCATGCGAAACCTTAAATTAGAGTGAATAAATGAAGACTCGGCACACCACTTCTGAAAGGTTGCTGACCCCTGCTCTAGCTAGTTCTACAGCAAGTTTAATCTTCATAACCAAGTTTTTATTTTCAATTTTTTGTACTTGATTTCCTGTTAAGAGCAGTCTTAAATTCTTCAAATACTCAGCCATAATGTAATACCTGAATAGTCTAGTAATGAGTCTTCAGAAATAGTACATAATTTAGAAGTTAAACATTAGCTATGCAGTTGCAAATGTTGGCCATTACACAAGTCTATTTTATAACAAACAAGTGGATAACTGAGTTTTTTTTGTAGGGTTTCTGTCATGCTAATCAAGCAGACTTCATAAAAGCTGGAGTTATTTATGCTCTGTATTGTTAATTTATCATAGTTTGAGCCTTTGTATGGGATTAACTTTGTTATAAATTGCTGTCTGCAGTTCAGTATAGTCCAGGTGCTATTTTCAGTGACTGATGGAAATTTTCCCAGTATAAAGCTTCAAGATACACCTCTACCCTGATATAACGCTGTCCTCAGGAGCCAAAAAATCTTACTGCGTTATAGGTGAAACCACATATCTAACTTGCTTTGATTCAGTGGAGTGCACAGCTGCACCCCTCCCCCCCACATGCTGCTTTACCATGTTGTATCCAGATTCATGTGTTATATTGGGGTAGAGGTGTAGCTGAAAATATGCATGTGTAAACCAACAGCATAACTTTAGCAGTAAAGTTATGAAACATGGCTTATCAGCCCTAGATATTAATGTGCCACAGTTAAGGACACTCAAACAGGGTTCAAAACTTACTTTTGGCCTAAGCAAGCTTCTACAAATTTAAGACCTGTTTTCAGAATTTTTTTTAATTCTGAGCTAATTAAAGATGATGTGATTGCAAACACATCATGACAGCACTGTGTAGTTCATGAGATCTTAAAGTGAAACTATTTTCTAAATTTAAAAAATACAAAACCCAGAAAACTTTGTCAGAACTTAATTGATGGTCTCCCTTTAAACACCTATTGTGTTCTGGAAGATTCTCTAATAGCTACTTTAGGTAAACCTGGGTGGTTTGGCTTTAATTGGCTCACATTTGTACTTTTGTTTTCTACAAGGTTGATTCTCAGTGCTGGCTATTAAAACATTGATTTGTAATTAAACATTACCTATTGGCAAACAAGCACCATATTTAGTGTATACCTATACACACTTCAGATTCTTTTTTACATCTTTTACAATGATAGAAAATGGCAAAGAATGTGGTATGTTTTTTTTACACTTGCATCAAGATCTGTTTGGATGGAAATTTAATAAAATGTTGCTTTGTGCATTTAATTTTAATAATTAGCTTGTTTTAATAAAGGTCCTGATGCAGTCTTTTGTCATCAAAACATGTTTTGCATTTAAAATATTGTCTGTAGTTAGTGAAAACTGTTTCTGGCCACCATGTGCTTCAAGATATTTTTTAGAACTAGTAGATCTCATCCACATACTTAGGTTTTTATACATAATTGCAGGAAGGAAAAATGAGCATTCCTGCTTATACAACTCCCAATTGGCTTAACTTTGAATGAACTAGTCAGTGAACTAAATAAACAGAATATTTCCTTAATTTCATTCTGCAACTGCAGAAGAGGCTTTTGCTATATCAAACTGGTTAAGCACCTCCCCAGTGCTTAGCCAGTGACTTCCTCTAGGTCAGTGATTTGACTTAAAAAAAAAAAAAAAAAAAAAAAACACTTGACAGCAAGCATTTATGTATTTGAATATATTAAGTTTAGACATTCAGTGAAGTTGTAAACTTCAAATTTAATTTTCAGTAGGCATACTTTTTTAAAAAGCCCATAAGTTAAATATCTGCTGTAATTTTTTTACATAGGAAGTAAACTGCAGTGATGAGCAGCAACGAGTGCTTCAAGTGTGGACGTACTGGTCATTGGGCTCGGGAATGCCCTACTGGAATTGGCCGTGGCCGTGGGATGCGAAGCCGTGGCAGAGGTGGATTTACCTCCGCAAGAGGTTTCTAATTTATACGTATCTGAAAGAACAGTAAAATCTCACTAATTACAAATGTGATATGGCTGACATCTTTACAAGTATTGCTTTAGTGACTGAGCAAATACAGATCAAGGATAGTACATTAAATCTATTCTGGTAACCTTATTTTGTCAAGTGTAGTTCAAATTTTAATTTGGTAATCTTTCGTACTTGCAGTACACCAGAGTACATTTGCTAAGTCTTGATGAGGGCTTACTGCAACTCTCTGCTACTAAATCTCTTGAGAAGAATAGTGAGGTTGCTGTGGGAAGGATTGTAGATTCTTTTTGCTAATGTCCTAACCCATATGTTGACACTGTCAAGTTGTTTGATGTATATTTTAATCCCAAATAACAACAATGCTTTTCAACTTCCCTCTATAAAATAGGCTTCCAGTTCATGTCTTCATCTCTCCCAGACATCTGTTACCGCTGTGGTGAGTCTGGCCATCTTGCCAAGGACTGTGATCTTCAGGAGGATGGTAAATATTACTAAATTTTCTATTTTATTTACTTAGAATGTGGTGGAAGGGGGGGGAACTGAATACATGTGTCAGATAATTAATTTTTTTTAAAAAAGTGTTATGTTGTAACTTTATCAAGGTTTTATAGTCTTGTTTGGCTTGTTCTCTTATTGTGGAAGCCTGCTATAACTGCGGCAGAGGTGGCCATATTGCTAAGGACTGCAAGGAGCCGAAGAGAGAGCGAGAGCAGTGCTGCTACAACTGTGGCAAACCTGGCCATCTGGCTCGTGACTGTGACCATGCAGATGAGCAGAAGTGCTATTCTTGTGGGGAATTTGGACACATTCAAAAAGACTGCACCAAAGTTAAGTGCTATAGGTAAGGCACTAAAGGTATAAAAATTATCCTACAGCTATTTAAGGTATATCTTACCCTTAATCTAATTTGCAGTTTAAACAAGCTAACTTGTATAATCTGTTTTGGGTATATGCCTATTTTCTTGTGATCTTTTTAAAGAAACTAACTTTGACTCACTGCCTCTAATGGTTAGACTGACATCTGATGCAACTTCTTCCTGTTGCTTTTGATTTAAACAGAGTTTAGCATGTATAGTAGTGCAGCACATTCAGTGATGTCAGTCAGGATATTAGAAATTGCACACATTTCTCTGGTATAGAATTGAGCTTGCCTAATAGCTAAGGGTATATTTCCAAATGTATTAGAACAGTTATACAGCAGAAGCCTCAAATACAGAGTTCATTAGTGGTACATCAGGTTGTACTGTGATGGCAGTGTTGAAGTTCCTGTTGTGGCTATTGAAGAGGCTAACATCCATTTTTAATTTATCAATAATAAAATATTAATATTTCTTTCCTTCAGGTGTGGTGAAACTGGGCATGTAGCCATCAACTGCAGCAAGACAAGTGAAGTCAACTGCTATCGCTGTGGCGAGTCAGGGCACCTTGCACGGGAATGCACAATTGAAGCTACAGCTTAATTATTTCCTTTATCGCCCCTCCTTTTTCTGATTGATGGTTGTATTATTTTTCTCTGAATCCTCTTCACTGGCCAAAGGTTGGCAGATAGAGGCTACTCCCAGGCCAGTGAGCTTTACTTGCCGTGTAAAAGGAGGAAAGGGGTGGAAAAATCGACTTTCTGCATTTAACTACAAAAATGTTTATGTTTAGTTTGGTAGAGGTGTTATGTATAATGCTTTGTTAAAGAACCCCCTTTCCGTGCCACTGGTGAATAGGGATTGAGTGGGAAGAGTTGAGTCAGACCAGCAAACGCTCTCCAGGTTCCATGGGAGTGATCCTTTGCAAGAGGAAGACTAAATCCTGGAAGTGTCCGAACTTCCACAAGTAACTAACTTTAATTTTATTACAATGATGGCCTTGGATTGTCTGATCTCAGTAGCTGTTAATAACATCAAGTAATGTCTTTATCAGGCCCTACCTAGAGCATATAGCTGAGTGGGAGTAAACAAAACAAACAGATGCACGTGCCTGTTAGTGGCCATGAGAGAGAGAGAGAGGGAAATCAGGAATAATTAAAACAAAGTAACAATTCAGTCAATGAATGTTAATGTCAGCAATACAGAAGGTAATGGGAAGCTTTTTGAATAAGTATTTCAAACAAAATCTAAAACCCAGAACATCAGTTATGATAATATACACAATTTGGAGCTATTCAGGAGTTGCAAAGAAATGCATTTTCACAGAAATCAAGATGTTATTTTTGTATACTATATCACTTAGACTGACTGAGTTTCATTTGCTTGTAATCAGTTTTTAAAGTAAATGGTAAAAGCAATTGAAGTCCTAGAATATAGAAATGTAATTTTAAACTATCAATAAAGCTGGAGGAGGAAGGGGAGTTTGGCTAAAGTTCCTTTTTGTTTAGCTTTTGTTATTCATGTACATAGTGCAAAACACCGTATTAAAGAGGGGAATGTGGAGGTGTTGAAAAGCTTACAGTTTGGACTTTTCTTTTGTATGAAATCTTATCTGGTATAAAGTTCAGTCCCATATCATTCAGAATTTCATAAAATCACAAAATAAAGCACTTACAGGCCTTAATTCTCTGCATACAGTCTCTGACAAACCATTGGTTCCCACTTGCACTATGCTCCAATATTTGCACTGGCTACCCATTAAAACATCAGTTCATATGTCTTCTTTTTTTTTTTTTACAGTCCTTGTGATTGGGCAGAGTAAAGTGGCCACGAAGAGACCAACTTTATGAATCATGCTGCAATACTAACTCCTGTCAAGTAGCCTGCATGTCCTTATTAGATGGATAGGTCAAAAATACTAATTCTTCCTAAACAAGTGCCCTCAGAATATATGGCAGTGCATTAAGATGTAGTGTTAAACTGTCATCAAATGCAAGCCTATTTGACAAAGGTAGGAGAACTGTTATGCTATATCTAAACTAATAATTTTTGTCAACAAAAGTGGTGTTGACACTCAAAACATAATACAAATCGGTTTCATGTTCACACTCACTACTTCTGTCAGCAGAGCACAGCCACAGTTGGGGCACTAGCATAGACAGTGTGAGCAATGTACTGTGGGTATCCATCCCACAGTCCAGCTTGACACCTTCTGTCACCAGGTGTTGTTGTGGGAAGGCAGAGCAAATCACAGGGCATCTTGGGACTGGGCTCAGTGTCCTAGGATGCATTGCTTTCTGTCCCAGCATTCTACGGGCTTCCAGCTTTTCTTTCGTGGCATTTTTCACTGTTCTTCTTTCTTCCCCGCCCCCCCCCCCCCGTACCTCAGCATCGTTGGGAGAAGAGATGGATCCTGCACTGCTCTCCTATGCTTGTTCACTGCCATCTGCAACGTCTTCGTGACAGTTTGAGTTAATCGTGAAGTTCCTTACTGAAGACTCCCAGTTGCCTGACATGCTGTGCAATATTGATAAGAACAACTTTTAGATTGTTTGGCATTCACAGAACAGCTGCATAGAGTAGACAGTAGCTTTTGTGCTTGTGAAACAAGCACTGAATGGTGGGATCATGTAACCAGGTAGGTGTGGGATGATGAGCAGTGGCTCCAGAACTCTTGAATGCAGAAAGCCACCTTCCTGGAACTGTGTGCGGAGTTTGACCCAGCAATGTCCTGCAAGGACACCAGAATGAGAGCTGCTCTAGTAGTAGAGTATCAGAGGGGTAGCCGTGTTAGTCTGGATCTGTAAAAGCAACAAAGAATCCTGTGGCACCTTATAGACTAACAGACGTTCTGCAGCATGAGCTTCCGTGGGTGAATACCCACTTCTTCAGATGCAAGTGGTCATCTAGTAGTAGAGAAGTATGTGGCATTCTCTGTGTGGAAGCTGGTGACTCCAGACTGCTGCTGGTCACTTATGAATCAGTTTGGAGTTGGGAAGTCAACAGTTGCAGCTGCATTAATGCAAATATGCAGGGCAGTTAATTGATAGCACACACATGCCAGTTTTGGTACCAGACCACCTTGTGGCAGAGTAAATCTATAAGAAGGGTTACTTCTCTATGATGATTCTGGCAATTGTGCATCGTGGACCACCCCATGTCAATGTCACATCTTCAGGAACACTTGCCTGCATAAAAAACTACAAATGGGGACCAAGATTACAGTGGGGGATGTTGAAATGCCCATAGTGATTGTGGGAGACCCAACATATCTTACAGCTGTGGCTCATGAAACCTTACACAGTAAACTTGGACAGCAATAATGAGCAGTTCAACAGGCTGAGTAGGTGCTGGATGACAGTGGAATGTGCATTTGGCAGATTAAAGCCATGCTGGTAATGCCTTTATGGCAGACTAGACCTTGAGGAGGAGAATTCCCATGGTCATAGCCACATGTACATTGCATAATCTTTGAAGCTAAGGGTGAAAGGCTTGCTTGGGGTGGAGTGTAGAGGTAGACTACTTGGCAGCTGACTTTTGAGCAGCCAGATGAGCTAGCAGGAGCCCGGGGAGGGATGACAATTTGAATCAGAGGCTTTGAGGCAACACTTTGAAAATGAGAACCAATAATGTATATCTCTGGTGCTGCAATGTTATATTACATGTTTTCCTAGGAAGTACTGGTGATATTTTAGGGCCTTACATTCCAGCAGGCACATGAATAAACTGCCTGCATATGTATTGGTAGTGCCTACTATCTCAATTTGCAGGAAAACAAAGATGAATTACAATTCAAAAAGGAATGGCACATGCAGATGCTTTCCAGGAAAGGAGGTACCAGGGAAGGGCAGACTTTCAGAGCTGTGTGTAGGTCTAGCTATCATGAGAGTAATTTGGTGGGGAAGGGGGAACAGAAGTGGACAGAATTAGGAGCAGAGTTTGGAAGGGCATGGAAAAGAGTGCTGAATGGGCTGCAGGGGAGAGTAGGCACAGCTCTGCAGCCTTATTAAGGACTTCAGCATCTGCTCCTCCATTTAAGGATGTTACTGAACATATGATTAAACTCCTGATTTTTTCTTTTCTGTCCTGCCTTTTGGCTTCCCAGCACTCATTGCATTCCCTCTTCTCTGCATTGGAGCAGTGCAGTACCTCCAGGAACATATTTTTGCTCCATCTCAAGTGCTTGTTTATCTGAGCAGCTACAGCAGTTTCATGTAGGGTGACCAGACAGCAAGTGTGAAAAATTGGGGCAGGGGCCTAATAGGATCCTATATAAGAGAGACCCAAAACCAGGACTGTCCCTATAAAATTGGGACATCTAATCACCCTAGTTTCACAGTGGTTCAAGCCAGATGAGAGTTTGCTGTAATAACCTGCCATGGTCACCTGGGAAGATGCGTGAGACCTCTCCACTGTGAGCAAACAGGAAATGAAATTTCAAAAATTCCTGGTGATCCTAAGGGAGAGGGGCAAATAGTTGTTTAGCTGGCTGCAGGGGAGGGGCATTCAAACAGCTGCCACAGAGCTGTCACCCTGGGCATTGTGGGACCTGGAGGCCAATTAAAGCAACTTAAAATCAAGCATGGTGTCTATACTGGTGCTCTGAAAAAAAAAAATTCAAGGAAAAAGATTTACCTCTCATTAGGGTGGCTGTATTTTGTCACGAAAATGCCATTTTTCCAAAAAAGTCACATTGTAGTATGTAAGCATTCAATGCTTTGTCATCAAAACTTTGTAGTGTAGACAAGGCCTTGGTATCTGATGATTGCAATCAAAGTAACTCAAGTTTATTGACATCTAGTTTCTGAATTCTAATCTCACAGCAAATAAATACATATCTTCACTTAAAATGGAAGCTATAAACTTTACAAGTGTGATCCATTTTTTCCATTAGATAAGGTTAGGCAAAATAACTCAAGAAAATCATTACCTCAGCTGAGATATGTAAAACAAAAAAAATTCTTAAATTACAAACCTGACAAAGTTATTTCTTTAAAGCCAGCCTTACTATGTCTACTCAGTGACTCCTGTGACGCTTTCTCCCTCACAGAAGGTGCCAGGGGGTGGTATTTAATGTGATACTTATTTTCATGCCAAAATGTAATTGGAACAATAAACGTACCATCTCAGAAGAAACTAAAAGTTGCAAATTGGTAGATTTTCACTTTGTTTGCCAAAGCCCCTTTGCAGGGAGGGTAGCATTTTCAAAAATTCAGGGGATGCTGATTAGTCTAATACTAAAGACTGGAATGTAAATAGCCTGTGCTACTGCCCAAATTTCCATGGTAGCTTTAATATGGTCATCACTAAATCAAGTCTGCAAAAAAAAAAATCCTTCCTGCTCGTGTGTATTCATTTTTCACTTCTCCATGTTCCATTTTGGGGATGCAATCAAACAGCTTCAGTTGAAGCAGCAGCCGAGTTCCTAATTAGTTTATAGCAATCTGAATGTCTTCTAATTCATAGATGGCTCCTCTTGTCTGACCAGTTAACTGCTTTTTATGCATCTTAAAGGTGACATTATGTTCTTGGATGTTTATATGGCAGCAGCAGCCAGACATGCGGCTCATAGTCTTGCTCCCTATGGTGTAAACTGTTCATATAGTGCCTTTGAGCATTCATCTTGATTGAATCTAAATGATTTTTAACCTGCTTTTTCTAAATAGACTAAAGCAGTAGTTTATATCCAAAAATTCTTAACTCACTCGGCCAAGCTCTCTCATGGGTCAGTATTGCCATTTTGCTAGTTATCAAGTCTGTCTTAACAGACTGGATCTTAATTTCTAATGTTGGAAAGCTTTTCGGTTTGTTTTTTCACTCCTTGTACATAAAGTAACAAAACTTGAAACTCAGTCTTGGACCCTATCTGGCTCCTCACTGGGACAGAACAAACTAGTCTTAATGGCATCTAAGGTTTTGGGAATGGAGTTGTTATAGCATGAGGCAAGGTCATATCTTTGTATTACCATAGCACATAGGAGTCCTCATCAGAGACTATGACCCTATTAGATGGTCCTTACCACAAGATAGCAGTACATCTCGCCCTGACTCATCAATAAACTGATACCTAAATCCTCTAGGACTAACTTCTTGATTAGAATAGCTCTTTGAAATATCAACAGCAGGTTCTCCCCCCCCCCCCCCCTCCAGCCAGGTCACTAAGCTCCTTAAAGCAACTGATTTAGGTTCTCTTCACGTTCTTGCTCCTTGCCTAAATACAAGTGGGGAGGATACCCTCTCCAGAGAAGCTTAGTCCTACTTAACAGCACTCACTCTGATTCCATGTTGTCCTCAAGGGTATTTCCCATTTGGTCTCCCACAAAGTAATTCCCCTGGTGGGTGGGAAAAGTAAGCTTTCAACTCAACTGTACAGAATTTCTTGAATAGTAGGCTATTTCTCCTGTCCCCAACCTCAGATTCTCTGGTGTATTTTATACTATTACCCCATCTTAAACAAAATGGGGCAGGAGTGTCATTGCTGTGGAACTTAAAAAAGGCTGCACTGTCTCTTTAGTAGCTCAAAATAGAATGTTTCAAGTTGACAGTAGCTGCTGAAACCTTTGAAAAATGCTTATGTTGTATTTCATCCCTTATTTCCCCCTTTATAGATTTATGAAAATCCAGAAAGCATGTAGAATAAAGCTCTATCCTTCAAGTTTGGCCACAGCTTTAAAAAAAGTCAAGGAAAATTATGGTGGTACTGGCTGTTGCCTGTGTTCGGTAGTGATTGCTGTGGTCAGGTAGCTGGACAACTAGCTAATTTTAGGGTACTTAAACTTGGGCAGCTAGGCTTGGGACCAGCTCAAGCTGCTGTTTTGCTTTTGGGACTGATCAAGAAGATAAATGCCCTTGTGACCTCCAAAAGAGTATACCTAGCCCCCCAAGTGGTGTAATCTGGAGGGCTTTTATGCTGGGTCACTGTGGTTCAATTGTCTGACACAGTAGCCTGCCCACAAGGTAGCCTGGTTTCCACAGGCCAAGTTGCTCTTCATAGGGAGATGCTACCAGCCCTTCCAGTCCCAAGCCTTCCCAGATCTGTCCTTCCCAAATTCTTAAGACCACTCAGACTGTTTGGCTGGGGTTTATCACCCCTGCCCAAAGGTTTAAAGGTGTGAAACCAGCCTTCTGAGCTGCCAACTTATATTAACCAAATACACTCAACACATCTTGCATGCTTAGAGAGCTGCTACTGAGAAAAACCAGCTTGAAATTGATATATTTGCTTTCCCTTAATATTTCACAAGTTACACAGAAGATTTAAAAAAAAAAAAGTGCAACCTCTGGTTTTATACTTTCCTATTAGGTATTCCTCTACTAATAAGTAACTTATTACCTTTCATTTCCCCCCTGTTCCTGCTAGTTGTATGAGGGAATCCAATGTTCAGCCAGCCTCTTACCTAACATCTGTCCCTCAATTTCTGAATAAAAGCCCACAGGCCCAAGCCTGCTTTTAAAAGTTTTTTTCCTTCTCTTCCTGCCTCCACCCTCACCCCTCAATCTCTCTCCATGGTGACTCTCCGTTATTTAGAGTGGGTAAATTCCCTCTTGACTTGATAGCCAAGGTGTCTCGCTGTCATCCCATTAACTGTAATGGTCCATTATTGTCTTTTCTTGAGCTGGACAGTGGGTGGTTATTTGGAACTGGTTTTCATGGTTTGGGAGGTGCCCTTACCTGTTGTGAGGTGTAGTTGAAGATGTAGTATGGGTTATGAGCACAACTTTCTATATACATAAATTCATAACCACTGTCTGTGTACAGCTCATAATGATCAAGTTCAGAACATAACAAACTTTCATAAGAGCTTATTCAATGTGCTTTTATAGTACAATAATACAGCATGCAATCAGTTCAACTGCTCATTTTTGGGTTTTAAACTACGTGGACCGTGATTGTCACATCCTTCTAGAAATCTGTTAGGAGACCATTCATCCTAATAGGTATTAAATTATCAAAGTAGTGCCATTGGCTCAGCCTCACCTAAGGAGCAGACTGCATGGTTTCTCTTCAGGAAAGATCCACACAGTTAACTTCTTGAACTGGAAGTGATAGTATCAAATCAGATCAAGGTGTGTTGCTTAGCTGACCACTGGAAAACCATGAAGGGGATGCCACATCATCTGTGAAAGCCTTCATGTAATGAGAGACTCCAATCGCCTTGTTTGGGGAGCTTAATGAGACTTCATCTGGTTCAAATAAAATAGTCTTTTGTCAGAGGCATTTCTCGACACAAATATTCTAGAGTTCAGGAAAGTCCTAAATAGCTCTGGTTAAGCTACAGTTTTGCTAGAATCAGCACATTGTTTGCAGGTTAGACAAAGCTGTTGTAATGACTTAAGTCATCAAGGTGGAGCAAGCTGAAAACCCTAATCAAGGCAGTAAAGCTACCATCTGTCTATTTTTGAGTGCTTTATAGTCAAGGGAAATAAAACCTGATGTGAAACTGCTTCAGCCACCAGAAAATCCATCTGAGTATGTGCTTCCCAAACAGTAGTGAATTTTTCTAGGCAATCCAGCCATAGACTTATATATATTACAGAAGAAACTTGCAAATAAAAAATGTTCTACAGCAGACACAGGCAAAGGGAGGCCACCTGGAAGCTGTCATAGCCTGGCCTTTTTCCTCTTGTGTATATGCCCTTCTGTTTTGGATGGTGCAAAAATTCTCTTCCTAATGAATACTGCATCTCTGAGCTGCACATTGAGGAAAAGCCCATCTCATCTGCACGAGCACCAGTGCAGCCATCCCCAAAAAAGGATGATCAGGTAAAAGCCAGTTTTGGGAAGCCAGATACTTAAAACAAACCACAGGAACATGATTAATAAATTGTGGTATAGTTCAAAAGATGGTGGCAAAAAATTGCCACTTGGAGTGAATGTCTTCTCATTCATAGCACAAGAGGACTAATCATAGCGCACCTTGCAGAATGAAGCTTCAAAAAACAAATGATCTGTTTCAATGAATTTAGAGCCTTTGGACAAAAATGTTCTAGGACTGAAAATGCAATAGCTTCTGTTAAAGGAATTTAAAAAGCTGCAGCTACCAATCTCTGAAGGTCATCAGGACTTACCAGGTCTTACATGATCCACAGATACCTTCTGTATCTTATTAGGCAGGGGTCCCCAATGCGGTGCCCGCGGGCGCATCTAAATGCGCCTGCATCCTGGCCGGCGGTGGAGCATCCGCCGAAATGCTGCCGCATTTCTGCGGCAACACCTCTCGATGACGCCACTTGCCACTGACAAGCGGCATCATCGAGAGGCGTCACCCCCGAAATGCCGCAGAAATGCGGCGGCATTTCGGTGGGTGCTCCACCGCCGCCACGGTCCTTCGTCTGGGGACCACTGTTATAAGGTGTGCAGTTCTGCCACTATACGGTACTTGCCTACTGCTATGGAATTTACAAGATTGGCACATTGTAAGCTTCATTTTGATCGACACCTCATATTTCTTACAAGATGAGGCCAGTGAATACTGTAAGGGCCTGGCTGTGCCTACAGGCCTGGTGAGTTCCTTAGGCAACACTTGTAGATCCTGATAGCTTTGCCAAACCAATAGCTATGGCTTAAGGAACTTCAAAGTTTTGCAGTCATACTTGGTGGAGCCTTAATAACACCTCCTCAAGAAGTCATCACGCTGGGCTCAAAAATCTGATAAATTCCAAGGTAGTAATGGGGGAATATTCTTAACTGCTCCCCTTGGACTGAACAGGAGTGTCTTGGCTTGAAGAGAGAAGCTGCTGCTAATGATCTTTGGATCTCTCAAAGTTAGGTGTAGCCCAGCTGTTCTGGCTTTACTGACACTCCTGCTTCATTTTTTTGTGTCTGAAAACTAATACGACTTTCTTTTCTGAAAATTATTTTACAAGAAAATCAGCACTGTAAGCAGTGTAAGAAAGAAATAGACACCTAAGAAGTTCAGTTTTATTTAAGAAGGAACAAAAACACAAAAATCCCAGTAAGTAAACAATGTATTTCTAGACCAAAAACTTTAGGAAGAGTAGTGAGTCAAGGCTGGAATTACAGAAAATCTCACTGGAATTTTGTAGTTCATAAAAAATATTTCCAGGTCAAGGATTTTGCAATTAAGGTTCCATAAACCTAGAACTGGCTCAGTATTATTTGCCACCAAAGTGTTATAATAGCTTTAGAAGCTCTTCACATAATAGATTGTAAATTCTAATGTAATATATTCTGTACATGCATTGAGAGAGCGATGCCTCTTTTCCATAAAGAAGTAATAAGGTCTTAGTTTCAGTGTATGTGGTATTTTTGCATGAGGCTCTTTCTAAACTATGTTGATTGTATCATTGTTTTGATATTTAATTCAGTAAATCCTCTCGTTTTGAATTTGCTGTCTGCTGCAGAATTTTTAGTCTGCTGCACCAGTGCCACAGAAATCAAGGAGTCTTGCAGCAAGAGACCACATGTGGTGATGACTCTATTCTTTCTCTCCCCCTTGTGGCGTCAGTGTTTTTGGGGGGATAGAAGGGAAAGCGAGTGGCTTGAACTACTTCCCCCAGCCTCGCATTCAGCTGCTCCACTGTCCCAACCTCAATATTTGCCACTGCAATCAACCATGAAGGATAAGGACAGTACTGTAACTGGACACCTGTGATAAAATGATCCGAAGTGAAATAGTCAACAATGTTGACATTTAAAATTTCATCATTTATGTTTCAGCTTTAATACACCCCATTTAGAGGAATGAGGGAATTTCATATCCCTTTCAGATATTGTGTCAAGGTGTCTGCAAACTCAGGAAGACAACTGCATTGGCTTGCACTTTGTTCATGTTTGGAAGGTTTTTCTGTCAGGAAAAAATAAAAGCCTTAGATTCTGAGGCACAATTCTACAGCATAAAAGTATTCAGCATAAAAAAGGCAAAAAGCTATTACTAAATATTAACATGAAGAATATTTTCCATTTTATCTGAGAGCTAAAAAAAAAAGACTTATGTAGGTCGCAGTGTAATCTAACCATTGGTATATAGACCTCAAAATGATGTCCCTGAGAGTTAGAATTTGTAAGTTCTTTGGTCACAGAGTTCATGGGGCATATTTAACTTGTATGTGTAAGATGGTTGAGCTAGATATAGTGGGCTGGATTCTCTAGTTTACTGCAGTGACAGCTCCTCAGCCTTGTGTGCCAGCTGCCTCCTCTCATCTAGTTACAGAGCTGAAGGGAAAGGGGCATGGTGAAGTGGAGTTCTGAGGTGCTCCTGTGCAAGTCTCACTTGCTCGGGTTGGAGGATGTGAGATCAGGGAGCCATAACTAGGTTCTCAAAGGCCTCTCCTCATTGCATCTGAATCTACCCCAGTGTGTTTTCTAAGCTCTATACAGAGGATGGAAGGGATGGATTGGAGTCTTCAGCATGTAGTGAAATCTGTGGACCCTATGTGAAGGGTAAGATGCAGGATGTTTTGATCTGTGGACTATAGCAGGAGGTTGGGCAGTAGGAGGGTCTGTGGGTTGGATGGTTCACAAACCATTATGTAGAGTTTAGGTGCTGGTGTGTGTGTCTGTAGATAATATGAGAAACTACAGACTGGGTAAGATTGATTGGATGGGCTCAGGAATACAGGATCACAGTTAAATGTAAAATGTGAAGGTTAACAAAATAGTGCCTTTTACATCTTCTTTATGAGGTATAAAGACACCCTGGTTTAGTTTAGGGGGAGGAGGAGGGAATTTTGCTCCTTCCTTGTTTGGCCTATCAGGTCCTCGCTGGCTTTTTGCTGTATTTGGAAAATTACTTGGAGGATCAAATATGAGTTTGCAGCTGCATCTTCCCCTACTGTGACCTCATTATTCATTTCTTCCAAAGATGTTGCCAAATTCTTCCAGCAAAGAGAAAAAGAGCAGAGAGAGAGAATGCTTAGACAATAGGAAAATATTTTCCCAGTTTTATAACAAACGATACCTAATAAAATGGCAATGCCACACAACTGTAGAGACTGATACAATGCTGTGTATATATAGCTTTAGGTTGTCTGGCATCCAGAGTATTCAGCATTAAAAAAGCAAAAAGGTTACATTCCAAGCTAATACTAAATATTAACATGAAGAATATTTTTCATTTTATCTGTGAGAGCTAAAAAAAAAGACATAGATCACAGTGTAATTCAATCATTGGTATATTGACCTCAAAATGATGTCTCTGGGAGTTAAAATTTGAATGTTGATCTCTGATTTTAGATGATAAATGTTTTAAAATGCATGTAGCCAGACAACTCCATTTCAATTATATATCTAAGGAGACTCCAGGGTGTAAATTACTCCAATAATTGTCTGAAATGAATTATGTTCCATAAATTGGTTCCAGATCATCTTGTTACCAACAGCACCAGATGAAGAATTTATGCGTTTTTGCTAAGTCCACTTTCACCCCATTTTAGAGCTCTGCCATCATATCTAAATGAGATTCAGATCTGAAGTCTTAGCTTTGGGAGGACAATACAATGTAAATCCAACTGCTTAGCAGGAAAGCTGCTGGCAATCTATCTAAGACATGTAATTTCAAACTCCAGAGATTCACAGTGTAGGTCTGAAGGGAGTTCTGAGCTAAGATATTTTTATTTTAGCTGAGAAGAATAATACTTTAGATATTATAGGTGGTGCATGTGCTCTTTCGGGGCCTTCAAGAACAGTGTCTTCACCTTTATCAGGTCCTTCTTCACAATTTCACCTGATCCAGTCTATCTTGGCAACATCAGCATTGATGGATGAAAGCTTATCTGTTTTGGTGCCCTTCACTCCTCAAGCTTTCTTGTCTGCAAGAGATCTGTACGTCCTCCTACATGACTCTCCATTGCTACAACCAACTCCAGTCAGGGTAACTTGGGTATCTTAGCCTGCATGAGCCAGTGCCTTTGGCACAACAGGCACTGCTGACACACTTGACACCGCCAGCCCCTTCAATGTTGGCTGCACAGAGAGCACCGTCTCTCCACACCATCATGCTGGCACTGCCAGCACCAATCATCTCATTGCTATTCCAATGACCTTGACCCTTCCTTTCTTTGGATCCCCAGGTTTCTCCCTTACTCAAGCCACCTTGGACCCTGACACAGACTACTCCTCCCTTTTCAGAAGAAAGCTACATTTCTTCTCCAGAATCTGAAAGGAAGGAGCCCATAATTCAAAATTCTCTAGTTTGTCCAGATCAATGGTCTGAAGTAAATAGGATGAAATTCAATAAGGAAAAATGCAAAGTACTCCACTTAGGAAGGAACAATCAGTTGCACACATTCAAAATGGAAAATGACTGCCTAGAAAGGAGTACTGCAGAAAGGGATCTGGGGGTCCCTTTCTGCAGTGGACCACAAGTTAAATATGAGTTAACAGTGTAACATCATTGCAAAAAAACCAATAATTCTGGGATGTATTAGCAGGAGTGTTGTAAGCAAGACACGAGAAGTAATTCTGCTCTACACCGTGCTGATTAGCCCTGGAGTATTGTGCCCAGTTCTGGGTGTCACATTTCAGGATTGGGGGTATGCAAGATAAATCAGACTCCTGAAAGGGGTACAGTAGTCAGGAAAGATTGAAAGCCACTGTTTTATATCATCTTATAGACTTCATAGCAGGGTTACAGGTCCTAAAGAACTGCATGGCAGGGGTAGTGGTCCCCTGCACGATTTAGGCATTCAAATATTTCCTTACCTGGACGATTGACTAGTTCACAGAACATCAAGCAACCAAGTCCAAAAAAGCATATATGTCATCAGGCAGTTATTGTCTGGGCTGGATGATAAATTTGGAGAAATAAGAGTTACAACGAACACAGCGCATAAGCTTTATCAGGGTGGACCTTGATGCCTCACCTGCCATGGTTTTCCTTCTGATGGAAGAAT
Organism: Mauremys reevesii; assembly: GCF_016161935.1. Taxonomy (NCBI): domain Eukaryota; kingdom Metazoa; phylum Chordata; order Testudines; family Geoemydidae; genus Mauremys; species Mauremys reevesii. The sequence goes on from NC_052629.1 coordinate 89,548,102, forward strand.
TTCTGGTGATAGCCTGTCTGTCCAGAAGCCCCATGTCCAACCCAACAACAACAGTGCATTCCTGCCTACAGCTCCTGGGTCCCAAGATCTCATGCACCTACATAACTCCACATGCTAGACTTCACCTTCACTGTGTGCAGACTTGACTTCAATCGGTATATTGTCCTACCAGGCATGCTCTGGACTTGTGGATTTGCATACTTGCATGAGCGCTTCAGTCTCTGGATTGGTGGCTGGATTTGCGGAATACATGCAAAGGAGTTCCATTCTGTCCCCAGAACCTACTAGAACTCTGGTAACAGATGCATCTACCAAAGGCTGGGGGGCCTACCTCCGTCAACTTCAGACTCAAGCTCTTTGGTCACCCCAGTAAGTTTTGCTCCATATAAGTGTGTGGGAGTGCAAAGCTATTCACTAGGCCTGTGAGACATTTATGTCCATCATCAAGAACCAGGTTATACAAGTCTGTATGGACAACACTCTGCTATGTTTTATCTGAACATGCAGGGGAAGTGTAAGGTTGTCTCAGCAATGCCAGGAAGCTATCGACCTGTGGAATCTATGCATAAGAAACAGTCTCCCTGAAGGCATTCCATCTTCCAGGAATAAGAAAAACAAGTGCAGATGCCCTCAGCAGGGATTTCATAGATCTGTATGAGTGGTTAATCAGCAAGGACATTCTCCTCCAGATTTTCCACCAGTGGGACTACCCAGTAATAGATTTGTTCACAACCAATCTGAACAACAAATGCAGGAGAGTTTGTTCCATCATAGTTGCCTTTCTTCTCCCTTTATCCAGTCATCTCAGATATGCATTCGCTCCAGTTCCTCTCATTCCAAGGGTAGCCAGGACAATGAAAACAGACAAACGATGATTGTTAGTGACAGCAGCTTGGCCAATGGAATATTGGTTCATTGACCTACATCAACTCTCTGCCTGGCCATGGGATAACTTTAATTCTAGTTGAGGATCTCCTGTCTTCGAACCAGGGCAATTGCATTCCAACCTCCAAACTCTCCACCTCATGAATGAGCTTTGGTTGAATACTCATGAGAGATCGTGCTCCTAATATGTGCAGAACATCTTGGTATGAAGAAAAGAATCCTCTAGAACCATGTACACAGAAAAGTGGAAGCAGTTTTCAACTTGGGCACAATTTCAAAACTTATTGCGCCATCATACAGGAGTTAGACATGTATTGGACTATCTTTTGCACTTGAAGTCATCTGGCCTGTCAGTCCATCTGTCTTCCATATCTGCACAATGTTGACTAGAGGGCTTTTCTATTATCTCTCACGCTCTGCTTTCCAGATTTCTACTCAACATATATTCTCCTTTGTCTAATCCAGTACTTTCATGGGATCCTCTCCAGACTAATGGGATCCCTCCTTTGAATCTAGGGCAACAATCTCCCTACCTCTATTGTCTAAAAAGATGGTGTTTCCAGTGGCAATCACTACCTCAAGGAGGGTTTCAGAACTTCAAGCTCTTCTGGCTGACCCTCCTTTCACGGTGTTCCATAAAGACAAGGTTTCTATTAAGCCACACCCTAAGTTTATGTCAAAGGTACTGTCACCTTTGCATTTGAACCAAACTGTCCATTTCCTGGGGTTTTCCCCAAAGCCCCATTCTTCTAAAGCTGAAAAAAACTTCACACGTCAGACATTCACAGAACTTTGGCATTCCACCTGGACTGTACTAGGACCTTCACAGCCTCTACCAGGCTTTCTTCTTGCCTACACTGAGAGCATTAAGGGTCAATCAGTGTCCACTCAGCAATTCTCACATTTGATTTCTGACTGCATGAAGCTCTGCTACAATCTTACTAAAGTCTCTCCTCCCCTGAGAGGAGAGGGCTCAGTCTGCTTCATCAGCCTTTCTGAGCAATATACTAATATCAGACATGTGCAAAACAGCATGTAGTCATCTGTACGTACTTTTTCCAGACATTATGCCATCACTCAAGGCTCTTATGATGATGCAAACTTCTGCAAATTGGGGTTACAACCTGTTCAGATGATCCGAAGTCCCTCTACCTGTCAGGGAACTGCTGATGAGTCACTTGCAGTGGGCAGTGGGCTGTATATGTGCATAATCACTCGAGGGAGAAAAAATAGTTAGTTACCTCTACAGTCTGTTGTTCTTCAAGATGGGTTGTGCACATGTACATTCCTAACCCTCCCACCTTCCCCACTGCTTCGGAGATTAGATACACAGCAGTGCGAAGGAATGGAGAGGCAGGCGGTGGATATTCCCCTTTTATGTCCTCGGATGAGTGCACAAGGAGACTAGGTGCGAATGTGCCATCTCCTGGTTCTGCTGGCAAAAGTCTCCGACTTGAGTGCATTGGGCTCACGATATATCTACAGTGGAATGTACATGTGCACAACAGATTTTGAAGAACAGCAGTTACTGTACAGGTAAGTAAGCATTTTTTCTTTTAAAGTAGGACAGTTGGGTTTTTTTGTATAGGATGATAATACTTTGCACTCCTATTACACTTTTAATCAAAGCACTTTACTAAGATGAGCTAATATTATCTCTAATTTACACATGGGGATACTGAGGCAGAGAGAAGGAGATTTTCAAAGCACAGATAATATTTTTACTTAAAGGTCCCAGAGACACAGACAAGGTTTTCATCTCGAGACCAAAAGACCAAAAACATCAAGACATTTGATCACGGCCTTGGATAGACCAAGAGACTACTCACACTTGATCTGAGCTCTGATCTTAGCTCATAGATGGCAGGTAGGCACCTAACTCCTATTGACTTTCAATGAGAATTTGGCACCTACCTGCCATTTGTACCTTTGAGAATTTCCCCCAGAAACGTTCCTGACATGTCCAAGGTCACCCAGTAAAGGATAAAATCTACAACATTCCTCTCTCAGCGTGTGCTGAATTCATTAGACATGGAGGTAGCACAATGTCATTACTTATGTTGGAATTCTGCTAGAAGCTAAACTGTTTCAAAAAGTACTAAGGAACCTGAAATGACCACAGATGGTCAGAACCTCAGATTTCCATCTCATCTGAAGACAGCATCTTCAGCAACAGATTGAACCAATTTCCCAGCATGGTGTCAGAGGCAATGCTGACTCTCTGATGTATCTTTGCTGAATAGGGATGGACTTAAGCATGTGCTTAAGGATAAGCACATACTTTGCTGAACTGAAGTCTTAGATATAATGCTGAAAGAAAATATAACCCGTCATGATAGATCAGCATGTCAGTGGATTTATTACAGCATTGTGGATTGTTGCTCTTGTTGTAGTGACAGCAAACATCCATCAGGTGGAACAAGTATATAAATCATGATTCAACTGTGCATTCTCTTCCATTCCTGCAATGCTTAGTACACTGAGGTACTGTTTTCAAAATTTGCTTCCACTGCTGCTGACTCAGGTGCTGCATTTAGCATGTTGACATGACTGGGCATGTGTTTTGGGTTATACTCACCACAGAATTCAGCAACAGTACAGAACTGTGTACAAGTCACACTTCACACTTTAGAAAGCCCTTCCAAAGAAAGCTTAAGTGTACAATAGTATTCCTAGAGCAAAAAATGTTGTCAGTGTATAATACCAGTGTAATAAAATCAGTGTAATAATTATATTATTATTATTTGTATTGTGGTAGTACCTAAGTCTCCAATCAGGATTGGGGCCCCTTTGTGCTAGGTGATATACAAACACAAGACACAATCCTTGCTTTGAAGATTCTGCTTCAAGAGCTTGAAATCTAATTGTAGTCTGAAAAAACATGAGCATCTGAGAGCCAGGAAATTCATTGTTATGGTTACATTGAAAAATAAAAATGCAAATGCAGTGTTACCGTACCCTGGCATACACATAGCCATCTATCTAGGTGGGCACGTGGTCCTCACCACCATAGACTCTGAGTACCCCCCTATTAGCTTTGTCTTAGTTTCCTGACTCCATGGAAGGTAATTATGTGTCTAGAACAGTAGTTATCAAATTTCATTGCACCACAATCTCATTCTGACAACAAAAATGACTACATGACCCCAGGAGGGGGGACCAGAGCCTGAGCTCACCTAAGCCCCGTCACCCCAGGTGGAGGGGCCGAAGTCAAAGCCTGAGCCCCACTGCCCTGGGTGGGTGAGAAGCCAAAGTTGAAGCCCCAGGGCTTCAGCCCCAGGCAGAGGACCCGTAACCTGAGCCTCGCTGCACAGGGCTTCAGCTTTGGCCCCGGGCCATGGGGCTTGGGCTTGGGCCATGAGCCCTAGCAAGTCTAATGCCCACCCTGGCAACCCCTTTAAAACAGGATCGAGACCCACTTTGGGGTCCCGACCCACAGTTTGAGAACCGTTGGTCTAAAACCAGGTATCAAAGTACAGCTAAATTATGGACCAGATCTTCAGCTGGTGTAAGATGGCATAGGTCTCCACCAATTTTAGCTGAAGTCAATGGAGTTTTGCTGATTTAGGGGAGGATCTGCTGTGACATCTTGATACTGGGTTTGTCCCAGCATCTGGGAATATTAACTCCATGCACTGCAGACTTTCACCTGTGAACATCTTAAATCATGTTCAACATGGTTTACTTAGCAGGGTATATTTAGCCTAACTAGGCATTTGCCAGGCTTCAGATGTCTGCATCTGCAAAGTGCTCAACCACTATGAAAAATAAAAGTTTTAAAGGTCTGTGGCAGCTCCCGGGTTTGATATTAGAGGATTTTATTAGGAAGGAGGAATGGCTGTTTTATAGTAGGTGTGGTATACTGGTGATGTCAAAATCTTTCAGCTTGAGGGACAAACACTTTATTACAAAAAGGGAAAGGGATTGCACTCAATATCTGGGAGCAGGTTCTGTGTCCTGCTCTGCTCCCTTTGCACCTTCAGGCAGAAAGGGAGCAGAAATTACACACAAGTCCCCTGCTTGGGATTTCCCCCAAAATCCTGTGGAGTCACCTGTGGCAAAAAGCCATCATAGGCAGCTGTCCCACTGCCCTCTCTGCAGCCATTAGTGCAGCGGCATGTTGAGGGTAGACCAGAGGTGAAAGTAAGCCGGTATGGTCTGGTATGGCGTACCGGACTGCACCGGCTTCCGCGGCTGGGATTAAAAGGGCTCTGGGCTCCCCGCAGCGGCGGGGAGCCCAGAGCCCTTTAAATCCCGGCCCCAGCCTGGCAAAGCTCGAGGCTACCCGCAGCCGCAGGAGCCCCGAGCCCTTTAAATCCCAGATGGAGCTGCGGTGGGGATTTAAAGGGCCCGGAGCTCTGCGGCGGCTGGAGCCCCGGGCCCTTTAATTTGCCCATGAGCCCTGGGGGCTCCCAGCCACCTCTGCAGCTGGGAGCCCTGGGTTGACTTAAAGGCCCTGGGGCTACCAGCCACAGCTGGTGCCCCAGGGCCTTTAAATCTCGAGAAGCCACGCCTCTTCCAGTTGAGGCCACACCCTTTCTGGATGAGGCCACGCCCCCCTCAGGACTCCGACAGTACTGGTAAATCCTGTAAGTTACTTTCACCCCTGGAGTAGACAGGGGATTGGCTGCAGCAGCCCGCAAATTACTTGTTCTAACCTGGCCTGGAGAAGAGAATCAAGGAGCCAGAACTGACTGTTGGTTCTTCTAGCTTCTTTTGTTTATTCCCTTCTCCTGGGGTGCCCTATGACACCAATGTGGGAAAGGGAAAAGAGCCAACCTCTGCTAAATGGTCCTCTGGACAAACTCCTGTTTTGCTTTTTGGAGCTATGTGGCAGGTGAGATTCCTATTTCCTCCTGGTAACCATGGGGCTAACTCTACAACACTTACATTTCCTGATCTGCCCCTGCAGTTTTTTAATGAATTTTCATTCATATTAAAGGTATGTTTTCTTAATACTGTCAGCCTTGAGCACACAGGTTGGACACTACTGAGGTATGCTAATAATACTCAGTATAACTAGGTTCAAAAAATAATTAGATAAGTTCATGGGGGATAGGTCCATCAATAGCTGTTAGCCAAGATGGTCAGGTATGCAACCCCCATACTGGATGTTCCTAGGCCTCTGACTGCCAGATGCTGGGAGCGGATCACAGTGGTTGGATCACTTGATTTGTATTATTTATTCCTTCTGAAGCATTTTGGTATTGGCCACTGTCAGAAGACAGGATACCAGGATAGATGGACAATTGGTCTGATCCAATATGGCTGTTCTTATGGCTCCATATTAATTTCTTACTGATTTACATTTGCTCAGTTTGCAAGAATTAAGATATTTTGGGGTTTTTTTTACTGCTGTCCCTGCAAACTCACTTTGAGCTCTGACTGTCAAACCAGATTATTTCCATCCATCATGCTCACACTGACATTAAATTTAAATAGATTTGTACAGGTGTCACTGGGCATAATCCTCATGTACAGTGGGACACCAATCCTGGTGTCATCAGATGCCACCAGTGTGGTGCTCTGCTGTATCCAATGTTGATAACAATCAGCTGCGTGCGTGTGTGTTCTCTCTGTGTGCTGTTCCAGCTCTGCATAGATAGCTGACACAGCAGATCTCAAGTGAACCGCCCAGTGATCACAGACTCCGACAAGGTATGAAAGCACCCAGCCAGGTTTATAGCCAAACAAAACCCAGTCTCTAGCTCCCCGGATCAGATGCCTACAGTTCTGCTAGTACATATGTGCTCCCTGACAATGGACCAGCTCAGTCAGTGGCGGGATTTACCACTGCCCCCTAGGCCAGACAAAGACATCCACTCAGGGATGCATTCTTATACACAGGTACAAACAAGTAACACGTCACTCCTGATGCATTGAGGTACAAACCCTCCACGCGTTAAGAGTGCTGCCTCCCTCCTGGTACATGTTGGTTTGAATGAACAACTCTATCCATTGTATTATCCTTTTGACCCTGTCTCTGGGATGGGTCAGCATGTTCCTTATCTGTGTGGAATGTATTGGCACATGTTTATATCTCTAGTGTCCAGTACCTTTTAGGTATGTGTGTTTTTGCAACATCAACCCTCGCCTTGCCTGACTATGAGCAGGACCTGCCTCTTGCTCACAGCTTAACTTTGCTTTATGTTAACAAAGTCTTGACCATTCCTTTAGTTCAGGCCTGAGGCCTCATACAGGGCCTCTGATACAAGAGTTTATGTTATAGGGCCTCATCTTACTACATCTGGTTGGGGCCTCTGGGCATCACTGTAATAGTAAATTAATGTGGTTGCATAATAACAATATTGGTTGTATAGATGAGGGCATAATTTGGCCTACAGACGAGTATTACTGGAGAAGATTTGCAAAATGAATAGAACCCTATTTGACCACCAGCGTTCATGGGGCTGGCAATTAAAGAGTTCGTTTACATGCAAATAAAGGACAGGTGCTATGGAATCAGACAGATTCAATGACCACAGAAACCCACAATACTAGTTTCGTAGTCATTTTAAAAAACAGAACTCCTATAAGTATTGATTAGATTATGAGGAACTGTTCTGGTGCGAAGGATTTTGCACTCCTCTACTATTGAGAAGTCTGGATAACAAAGTTAATCTGCAGGGACGAGGCCGCCAAAGAATATTTTTAATTGCCTGTGCCTAGTGGAGGATTTAGACCCAGAGCCTCAATAGGCACCTAAACCCCTCTGAGGACCTGGGCCTTAGTGCTGGGGAAAGGTGGCTGCGCTGCAGCCTGAAGCCATCTGGCCCTAAAGCAGGTGCAGCACAAGACCCGCCCCCGGGCTGGGTAAGGCTGAAGCTTAACCCCCCCGTAGAGCCCGCCCCCTTCAGCAGAGTTACTGCGCCTGCGCCTTCAAGCAGTCCGCAACGGAGGTGAGCGCTTCATTGCGCATGCTCCCCAGAAAACCACACACTACACTTGCGCGAAGACAGTTTGCGCAAGCGCCAAAGTGTGAGCACGGGGCGCAGAGCCGGAAGTGTCGCTGCGGCACGATCCAGCGAGTGGCTGGGACTAGGCTGGAGGGGAAGTTCCGTTTCCCATTTGACTCACTTTACGATCCGTAGCCAACTTCCTGCTTCTGCCGCCTCCTCAATCTTCTTCCGGGGCATTGGCGGTTTGCGCTGACCTCTGATCTGCCCGGCCGAGGCGTCACTTCCTGTTGTCCGCGCGTGGGAAGCGGCTGGAGAAGAAGGTGCCACTTGCGGGGCCCGTGAGGCAGCGGGGATCATGGTGAGTGACGGGCTGCGTCAGCGCCGCGGGTCCCGCAGCCAGCTCCGCCCACGGTCTTGCTGGGACGCCCCCCCAGCACCCTAGGGATTCCCACGCCCCAACTCCACACGGGCCGCCCCCGCCCGGCTCCCCGCGGCCCCCTCCACCAGGCAGGCCTTGGCCTTCTCTAGAGACGGCCCCGCCCCGCTTCCCCGGGTGTGTTGTGCCGGGCCCCGCGCGCCCACGTTCCTCTCAGCTGTGTCCGGACCCTAGGCATGGGCCCAGAGCCTTGTGCTCGGCGCTGTACAAACGTTCTTCCCTGGCAGCATGGAGTTCATATAGGCTGTATACCCTCTCACGGTCCCACTGTGTGCATTGCCTGTCCTTTGCCACCAGCTCCCAGGACACACATGGGCTTCCCGGAAAATCCAGTTTGTTCACCTCCTTCGAGCAGCTCACATTATTTCCCTGGTATCAGAGGGGTAGCCGTGTTAGTCTGGATCTGTAAAAGCAGCAAAGAATCCTGTGGCACCTTATAGACTAACAGACGTTTTGCAGCATGAGCTTTCGTGGGTGAATACCCACTTTGTCGGATGCATCCACGAAAGCTCATGCTGCAAAACGTCTGTTAGTCTATAAGGTGCCACAGCATTATTTCCCTGGGCTCCTTTGCCTGTCTGTCTGGCCATCTGTTCTCTGGTATTACACTTGGAGCGGGACTGTGTTTTCTGAGTTTGTACAGTGAGATCTTGGTCCATCCTAGGTGCAACAATAATATACATAAGAGTTAAGGCCTGGGATGGGGGCTGGGGGAGGTGTTAGTTTGAGATTTTGAACAAAGTTGGGCACTTTGTTCCTATTTTCATTATTTGCAAGTGTTTACTAGTTCTAGTCATTTTTGTGCCGCACTGAATTTTGAAGTATTAGTTAGCATGTTAATCTGTTTCTCTTTTTTCTTTTTTCTTTAGGCTCGAAATGCAGAGAAGGCTATGTAAGTACATCTCTGAACTTGGTTATGTTGATTGTCATTCAAAGTGTCTGTCACAGTGCACTTCCTATTGGTATTCGTTGCTTATCATCTTGGTAACTGAACACTTGTGTTATTTAGCTAATAAATTCTGTCAGCATGTACAGCGCTTCTAGCTCCTACTTACAGTCTAAATTCAGTACTTGTTTTTATTTCAAAGTAATAGTGTGTATATATATGCAAATGACTTTCATATATGTATTTTGATGCACGAACAGAACTGATGATCTGCTCCATGCTTGAAAGGCAGTGGTATTCCATGCACACTGACTTAAATTCAAGGAGCCCTGGTTAATACACAGTCATATTACATATTAAACATACCTGTAAAGTATAATTTGTGAAGGCATTCGAAGTATCAAGACTTCTGTAATGCTTTCCCCCCTACTTAATCAATTGTGTGTTATGGCAATTATGGACATTACAAGATGAGAAATCATAAACCAGTGGTACTGTTTAGCCTCCGGATTCTAGAAGTGTTATAAAGTTAGATGTCAGATGCAGGTGTGGTAGTGCTTTTAGTGGTCCTTACTGGAACAGCTATGTTGTCGTTTTGGCTGGGCAGAGGTGAACACACAAGATTAATATTGAGCATTCAGGAGGTGAGCCCTTGGTTTGAAGTATTTGCTTGCATTATCATGGCACCTGTGTCTCTTATCTGTCAAGTTGTCTTCAGCATTGTAAAAGTGAATTGATTACAGAATTGCAAACCCCCATTGGAGATGTGTGCTAATTTAGGTGCTAATGTATTATGAATCAATGAAGACTAGAAACTTTAATATACTGAATATTGGATGATCAGCGTTTCATAGTGCATACAACAGAGATGTTGTGCAAAGTACTTTGTCCTGTGAGAGTTTCTTAGCTCATTGCAAAGCGAGAAAAGCGTTTTGTTCTTGAGTTTTTAATTTACTGGAAACTAACGTAGAAGTAGCCTGAAGTTACACTGCCATGCAACCAAGGCTTGGTTCAGTCCCTCACTCCCATAATGGGAGGACTGCAGCATTATTATGCCCTGTACCCTTAGGAGCTGTCTCAAGCAACCATGTCCTCTTTAGCTCACTAGAGGAGCACCAGTCTGAAGTAACTTGCAGTCCTCTTGGCTAGAGTCAGGGGTGTGTAACTTTGGTTATGGGGGACAATGGAGGGATGGGTTTTTGAAGAACCCCTTGGCAGTGGTGGTGGGAGAGATACTTGAAGAAATTTTTTGACATACACCTCTACCTCGATATAACACTGTCCTTGGGAGCCAAAAAATCTTACCACATTATAGGTGAAACCGTGTTGTATTGAACTTGCTTCGATCCACCGGAGTGCGCAGCCCCGCCCCTCCGGAGCACTGCTTTACCGTGTTATATCCAAATTCATGTTATATCGAGTGGCGTTATATCAAGGTAGCGGTGTACCTATTTTTAAAATAAACAAGCTATATATATTAATCAACCACAGAATGTAAGTGGACTCTACCTGAGCTGTTGAGAAATATTATTGAAATGTTTCTTTAAAATTAACAAGCTTGATAACCTTGTCTCCCCGCCCCCCAGCAGGCTGTTAGTACTTCTGATATTAAGCTGCACAAAATTCATGGCTGGGTGACTGCACTGGTAACCGGTGTTGACTACTTTGACTGGTGGCTTCTTCAGTGTTGGAATGTTCTTAATGGAAACAGTAGCTATCATTTTTCTTTTTTGAAAGCCTATATATAATATAGGTGTATCCATGCAAAATTTAACCAGTTAAGTTCTTTGAAAACCTTGCTGTTAGAATGAAGAGGTTTAAAAGTAAACTAATTTCCTTTCTTCCTTTCAGGACAGCCTTGGCGAGATTTCGCCAAGCTCAGCTTGAGGAAGGAAAAGTTAAGGTAGGCTGGAGAAAAATAGGTCTTCTATGTTGTTTTTAAATGAATCAACAAGAAATTACCCCTCACCTGTCGGCTCATAATGCAAAGCCACATGCAGCGCTGCTTCAACAACTGCGAGCAGAGGGAATGTCCCACATTTAATTGCTGCACAAGGGCTAGGTGTTGGTCATCAGGCAAAGGGCTTAAATTGAGAGTAGCTCTGGAAAGCAGTATGCCAACAAAACCCACAAATAACAGTTGTTGCTGGGGAAGGGCTGAAAAAACTGTGCTGAAGAGACATACAGTGAACCATGCTTAAATAGTCCATATTGCCAAGCCAAGTTGGCATTTCACAGTATAAGCAATATGCCTTGATATTGGAAGAATAACAAGGAGATACAAGCAAGGTAACTCAGAAGGCAATTCTAAGAATATAAATGTAGTGATAAGAGGTTTCCTTCTGCTAACTGGCTGTACATTCATTGTCATTGGTTTTGATCATGGGCTTTGTTTGGCTTCTTTCCCAACTAGCTCAGGAGAGCTAGAAAAGTCCTTTTATAATCTTTTCATTTCCCTAGTATTGTACTACCAAAGTAGCGACCACTAAGCATTCCACTTCCAGGGCTATTCCGAACTTGGGGCTTGCACATGACACCGCATGCTGTGCCATTCATTATTCAGCCACGTGGTGTCTCCTATCATATCTATGCTTAAATTTAACCATGCACGCTAGGAGAAACTTTTAACCCTCAAATCAAGTTAGATTGGCACATGACTTGAAAAATAGTTGATGCCAGTGGCTTTATATTGTGTAAAAACCACTGGTCACAAGGTTGGATTCTGAAATTTAAAAAAAGAACCCATAATCTTAGGCCCTGATTCTTAACTGACTCCACAGGTGAAGCCATGCATTGACTCCAGTGGAGCTCTGTGTGGGTGCAGGAGTCCACCCTCTTCAGGTAAATTGCAGGATCAGGTCAATGCAAGGATTTGGATCAATGTTTATTTCTCAAAATGAGGAAAAGCTTCTTGTTTGGAGTAAGTTTTTCAGAAGGACACACACAATCTACTCCTAAAGGGCTTTGTTCTGAGTTATAATTTTGTACCTTTTCCCCATGAGCGGACACATTTATAAACTCCTAGGGGGACAATATAGAGCAGCGGCTCTCAAACTGTGAGTCGCAACCCCATTTTAATGGGGTTGCCAGGGCTGGCTTAGACTTGCTGGGGCCCAGGGCCCAAGCCCGAGGGCTTCAGCCCTGGGTGTCAGGGCTAAGGTTACAGGCGCCTGGGGCTGAAGCCCTTGGGCTTCAGCTTTGGCCCTCTGGCCTGGGGCAGTAGGGCTTTGGGTTTGCCCCCCACTCCCGGGGTGGTGGAGCTTGGGTGGGCTCAGGCTTCGGTGCCCCCTCCTGGGATCCTGTAGTAATTGTTGTTGTCAGAAGAGGGTTGCGGTGCAATGAAGTTTGAGACCCCCGATATAGAGTAATGCAGTCGGAAACAGTGGCTATTGCAGGTAAAACTTAGAACAGGTGGCTTTTCAGGAGTTTCCCAGAGGAAGGGATGATGTGTGTTTGGGGGGTCGGGGCACACACACTAATTGGGAGGCTGTTCCAAACATAAGGGGAGACCATAAATTATGTGAAAGTAAGGCCTGGAAGGAGTTTAAGAAGTGGGAGTAAGAGGAGCTGTAGGGGCAAATATGTAAGTAGGGAGACTTAAAGGTGAGGAACACATTGAACTTATGTATGGAATAACAGAAGTTAATGGAAGGATGCAAAACAAAGGTGGTGAAGTGGCTAGTGGCAGGAAAGGAAAATGATTTTTATAGCAGCTTTTTTAATGAACTGGAAGGGTGAGAGGCCATGGAGATGGAAGCTGTAGTTGTTATGCAGAAAACTAGAGCATGGACTGGAATATTAGCAGCAGCAATAGAAAGGAAGGAATAAACTTTATAGATGTACAGAGAAGCAATGGAATCTACCAGTGGACTAGATGTGGGCAGAGGAGTCAAAAGTGATACTACGCTTGAGCCACACTGACTGGACCATTGCAGGTGATGAAAAATGGAGAGAATAGGGTTTGGAGAATGGAGGGGAAAGGTTTTGAATGGAAGATGACGGGCTCTGTTTTGTACATGCTGGCCTTGAATTGGTGGCTGTGTTCAGTGGTTAAATAGAATTCCTTTAATCAGGGCTGTTATATGAAATCTTTAAAAATGGGATGCGAACAGGGGAAACTCTAGTAAGGAGGCATGAGTGGCTGATTTGCCTGGGATTAATCCAGGAACAAGTAGGCCATGTTACACTCAGAGCATGAAATACCAGTTGCTTTGGGAACATGTCAAGCTTTAGTATTAGGTGGTTTGAAGCTTTATCCTCACTTAAAGTCGTCCCGGTTAACGTTGCTGATCAATTAGGGAACATGCTCATTTAAAGTTGTGTAATGCTCCCTTCTTCCAGGAAGAGCCGCCTGTTGCAGCTAGCTGGTGGGGGCTTGGAACCAGGGTGGACCTGCAGTCTCCCATCAGCTTCCCGCTCCTCTAAGTTGCCTGTGCAGCAGCTGCCTGCAGTTCAGCTGTCCCTCCCCCCACTGCCATGTGCTGCTCCTTCCCTCTGCCTTGGAGCTGCTCCCTGAGACGCCTGCTTGCTGTGCAGGGGGGAGGGAAGGAAGAGGGGGCTAATGTCAGGGTGTCCTCCCCCCACTCCTGCACCCTGCTTACCCCATCTTCCATAGAGCAGGGGGGACACACCAGGGAGCTTGCAGCAGCTTCCATCTCAGCAAGCTGATCTAATTAACAAGGCAGTGTACTTAAAGGGGAAATGCGCATATCTCCCTCCATTCCTGCTGCCTTGTAGAGTGAGAGAGTTAACCCTTGAGGGCTCAGCCAATTGCTAGTTCATCATTTAGCAGTAAGGGAAATATCCCACCCTCTGACTCCTCCATCTCAACCAAGCTTAAATTGTTTGTTTAAAACTTATACTTACATATAGTCTTTTGTCTGGTGAAAAAAATTTCCCTGGAACCTAACCCCTTCATTTACATTAATTCTTATGGGGAAATTGGATTTGCTTAACATCGTTTCACTTAAAGTCACATTTTTTCAGGAACATAACTACAACGTTAAGTGAGGAGTTACTGTACGTGTCTTTCTCCCAAACAGGAAAGAAGACCTTTTCTTGCATCAGAATGTAATGAGTTGCCTAAAGCTGAGAAATGGAGACGTCAGGTATGCATCGCATATATAGGTAGTGAACATCAGGCTTTTCTAATTCAGCAGAGGATGGACTGATAAATAATCAAATTATGGAAATATATATAATTTTAACAAAATATTTATACAATTAAAATTAATGAGGTAATCGTACTGAATACTGAACTAAGTCTAATATTTCTTTGCTGCTAGAATTGTTCTCCTTAGCTTGTGTGTAAACAGTTAAATTAAGAATTGACCGAGGTCTGAGCTAAAATAATGTGTGTCATTTTTTAACCATAATGACCAGAAAGTTAAAGGATAGACTGCAGGTTATTGTTAGCACAAAGGTGCAAATGCCTGAACAAAAAGGAGTCATGGACGATGCATTTCCCAGTATGGATACTTCTTCATTCATTATAAATATGTTTGTGCCCAAATTCAACTTTTATTAACATCTTACCGATATTTCAAATATGAGTTCTCTTAAGCATGTAGAATGGTTTAACAGTTGAAACTACCCTGACTTCTGACTCATCAAGAAAAACTAATTTCTGCATAATTGTTTTTATTTAAATAGATTATTGGAGAAATTTCCAAGAAAGTGGCACAGATTCAAAATGGTGAGCATCTTTTAATTGCAGTTGACTTGTATGAAACTTTGGTTCCAGTGTCAGTTAACTCACTGCTGCAATTTACCTGGCTATAAAATCATATTGGCTGCTGTTTTTAAGTTGTAGATCGGTCTCAAAATAGCACTGCTGGACAGTGGTCCTGGTGACTGTTTTAATGTTCAGTATCTGATACTAGAGCTAGAAGGAACTCCACCTCTTCATTGGGGCATAGCAATTGTTTCTAGCAATAATGGTTTGATGTTAAAACTGCATCATTCTGTTTACCCTCTTATCTCCTTCCCTCACATCAATTCTGGCCTGTTTTTAGTGGATGCTTTTAAGGCTATCTATGGCTAGACCTAATTTTTAAAGTGTTTTGTTGTTTTGCTTAACTCTTACACTTTTTTCAGTAAATCTTTATTGCCACTGGGATTATCTGCACTAGGAAACCTGAATGGCTATGTCAACTGCTGTTATGAACAGTTCTTGTTTTTGCTTTCATGAGGCGCTACAATAGCCCAATTAAATAAGGGAGAAAAGTCCAATATTTTATCCTAACTGTGCTGTTGAAGCTTGTCTTAAGGTTTCATTAATTTAGTTTTGTGAAACTATTGACATTTAGGTGTCAGTATTCAACTACAAATATTGAAGAAAATTAAGTTAAATGACACCCGGGCATTATACACTTCATGTCATGCCAGGACTAAAAATGGGTAGGCCAGTGCTTTTAGGAATAATGTATTCTAAGTACTGGTCATGGAGCAGTGAGCAGTCACTTTTCATTCCCATTTAAGATTTTGCTTCCTGGCAAAGTGGATAAAAATGAGTTTCCTATAGAAAAAAATATAGGCGGGTCAGTACCTGGTCCAAGGAGGGACAGTGTGTCTTTCTTTCCAAGCAGGGGCAGCGTGCTCAAGTTAAGTCTTTTGAGCCTGCAAACTGCTCATTATGAGGCAAGACCTCTGGTTAAAGCAAGAAAAGTGCTGAGCCTCCAACAAGAGTTTGGGGAGCAGAGAAATGAGTCTTTCCGAAGTGGTTAATATACAGTCTCTGTAAGAACGTCTTGATTTTATTTTATCTTGAAGCTGGTTTAGGTGAATTCAGAATTCGAGACTTAAATGATGAAATTAACAAACTCCTAAGAGAGAAGGGGCACTGGGAGGTCCGGATAAAGGAGCTGGGAGGCCCTGATTATGCAGTAAGTATAAAACAACTGTTTTGGCAAACAGCCTCTCTGCAGTTAACTGTGAATGGCTAGCAAAGTGAAAGCTCATCAACCCAAGACTAGAAACTTTAATCTACTGAATGTTGGATGACTGGCGTTTCATAGTGCGTACAACAGAGATGTATTAAACACATTGGTTATTTTTTTCCTAGTGGCTGGTATTTCAATGATTCAACAAATCTTGTTCAACCTCTAAACATGCTGAATGGCATGTTAGATCAAATAGTGATGTCTCTCCCTCTCCTGGTTCTGAAAATGATTATTTGATGACTTTCTTTCAGCCTTAGGGTCTTGTTAAGATAAGGCTATTAGTACTTTTTGTTCAGAATCTGAAGAGACACACAAACTCTACCTGCCACTTTCTGTGGCTCCACTGTCCTGTATTACATGTCAGTGTGTAAAGGTGTTTAGCAGAGCGTAAATGCTCTCACTGATCATGGAAATAATGAAATACTTGACTTTTGACGTTGACACAAAACATCTCATGATGAAAAATCAAAATGTAATTTGTAGGGCTGTCAATCAGTTAACTCACGCGATTTTAATCAGGATTAATTTCAGTTTAGTTGCACTGTTTAACAATAGAATACCAGTTGAAATTTATTAAATATTTTGGATGTTTTTCTACATTTTTAAATATATTGATTTCAAGTACACGACAGTATACAAAGTTGACACTGTTCATTTTATATTAGTATTTTTTATTACAAATATTTGCACTGTAAAAATGATAAACAAAAGAAATAGTATTTTTCAGTTCACCTCATACAAGTACAGTAGTGCATTCTCTTTATTGTGAAAGTGCAGCTTACAAATGTAGGGTTTTTTTGTTACTTAACTGAACTCAAAAACAAAACAATGTAAAACTTCAGTGCCTACGGGGCTACTCAGTCCTACTTCTTGTTCAGCCAATCGCTAAGAGAGACGAGGTTTTTTTTTTACATTTACAGGAGATAATGCTGCCCACTTCTTATTTACAATGTCACCAGAAAGTGAGAACAGGTATTCACATGGCACTTTTGTAGCTGGCGTTGCAAGGTATTTACATGCCAGATATGCTAAACATTCATATGCCCCTTCATGCTTCAGCCACCATTCCAGAGGACATGCTTCTATGCTGATGATGCTCGTTTTTTAAAAAATGTGTTAATTAGTCACTGAACTCCTTGGAGGAGAATTGTATGTCTCCTGCTCTGTTTTATCTGCATTCTGCCATATATTTCATGTTATAGCAGTCTCAGATGATGATCCAGCACATTTCTCATTTTAAGAACACTTTCACTGCAGATTTGACAAAACACAAAGAAGGTACCAATGTGAGATTTCTAAAGATAGCTACAGCACTCAAACCAAGGTTTAAGAATCTGAAATGCCTTCCAAAATCTGAGCGGGTCAAGGTGTTGGAACATGCTTCCAAAAATTTTAAAAGACCAACACTCTGATGCAGAAACTACAGAACCTGAACCACCAAAAAGAAAATCAACTTTCTGTAGGTGGCATCTGACTGAAATGTTGAAAATTAAAATGGGTCAGTCCGCACTGCTTTGGATCATTATCGCGCAGAACCGTCATCAGCATGGATGCATGTCCTCTAGAATGGTGATTGAAACATGAATCTTTAGCGCATCTGTCACTAAATATCTTGCAACGCCGGCTATAACAGTGCCATGCAAACGCCTGTTCTCACTTTCAGGTGACATCGTAAACAAGAAGTAGGCAGCGTTATCTCCTGCAAATGTAAACAAACTTGTTTGTCTGAGCAACTGGCTGAACAAGAAATAGGACTGAGTGGACTTGCAGGCTCTGAAGTTTTACATTGAATTTTTTTTTTGGATGCAGTTATATTTTTGTACATAATTCTTGTTTGTAAGTTCAACTTTCATGATAAAGAGATTGTATTGCAGTACTTGTATTAGGTGAATTAAAAAATACTATTTATTTTGTCTTTTACAGTGCAAATATTTGTAATAAATAAATATAAAGTGAGCACGGTACACTTTGTATTCTGTGTTGTAAGTGAAATCAATATATTTGGAAATGTAGAAAACATCCAAAAATATTTAAATTAATGATATTCTATTATGGTTTAACAGTGCAGTTAATCACAATTTTTTTAATTGCTTGACAGTCCTAGTAATTTGTGCTGATTTATTAGGCCCATCTATTAAAAGTTGGACTAGTAAGGATCGCATGGGAAGCCAGATAGTAAACTTCTGTGTATGGCATTTTAATCCCATCTTGTTCCTCTACTGTAAAATCCAGCATGTGGGGTGACAAGGTGGGTCTTCTGTGGGTCAGAGTACTCCGTGCTTTGTATAGTCCTAACTGCTTGGCACTCTGTAAAAGAAAGGACATATTTTCTCTTTTGAAAAATAAAAAGATTGTCTGGGTGGGCTGCTACTCCTGAATCATCTGACATAGATGAGCAGTTTTTTAGCCTAGTAAACCAGAGCATGGGTAATGCTAATTAACATGGGGAAAGAAAAATGACCATGGACAGGAGCAATGATTTTTTTTTGTCTACTTTATTTTTAAAGAGAGTTGGTCCTAAAATGCTAGATCATGAAGGAAAGGAAGTTCCAGGAAACAGGGGTTACAAATATTTTGGAGCTGCTAAAGATTTACCAGGTGTCAGAGAGCTCTTTGAAAAGGAACGTAAGTAACTTTAGCTACTTTTCAGAATTATTCGTTATTTCTGTATTGATGGGTGACTATCACAGATATGAAGTTTCCCCTTCTTCAGAATTGTGACTTTTTCAGCCAGGATAACATCAGAGTAATTTCTCTAGCATCTCTCCTGTCATACAAAATGTGTCATCTGAAATGTAGGGTGAATCCTAGGGAAGGAGGTGGGGAAAAGAATCTCTTCGTGTAGGTATCAGTCTAGTCAAACATTTACCACAGTATAACTAAGTCATCATCCATTTAAAGCTCTTTCCTTGACTGAGAAGAAACCCATTTATTTACATGCCTGTTCTTTCACAGCCATGATTATCTTGATTGGAATTAGATAAAATTGTTTTTCTGCACTCCCAAAGCTCAAGTATTTTATATTAATTCAGTGACTGTTTCAAACAAGGGCAGGATGATAAAAGGGGAAATTGTGTGTCTTGTCTTCCCTTCCTTGTTTTAAATTCATGCTCCACCTCCTGTATTTAGTATGAAGTAGGGACCACACTACTTTTCTAAGAGAGGATGGCATACCTGTAAGCTCATAAAACTAACATTTGGTTAAAACTATTTGATGCTGTCCTGTTAAAATGATTCTACCTGTGTTCAGCCCTCCACTCCAAGTTTCATATTGACTAAATCATCATGAAAAGTTGCTTCCTGTATTCACTGTAATGCTTAAGGAGGATAACTAATTTTGTAGTCAAAGGAAAAGGTAAATATCCTATGGAAATTTTTTTTTCTGTATTTGTATGAGTTAGATTAAATCTGTCTTGTGAACTAGATAAGCCATTGATCAGTAACAGTATAGCAGTCTATATATAGTTTAATGGCCTATCTAATCTTCTATCTCAGTCACTTATTTTTTTTTTAAGAGGCAGGTGATCAATGGACATCTCCTGTAATGTGTGCCTAGTGGACCTATTGACCCTTTGGCTGGTCCTAGCCAATCTTATGTATAAATATTGCATAATTTTGGTCAAGAGGCACTTGGGCCTAAAAGCCCAAATGAAACCATTTTAAACTTTTTCCTCAGGAAGCCTTGCTCCAGAATCTCATTGGGTATGTCTACACTGCAGTAGAACATCCACAGCTGGCCTGTCTCAGCTGACCTGGGCTCGCGGCGTTCAAGCTGCAGGGCTGTAGTGTAGAGGTTTAAGCTTGGGCTGAAGCCCAGGCTCTGGGATCCTCCCCCATGCAGGGTCCTAGAGCGTGCTCTCCAGCCTGAGCCTCTACACTGCAATTTTATAGCCCCACTGCCCGAGCCTGTGTGTCTGAGTCAGCTGCAGTTGTTTCATTGCAGTGTAGACGTAGCCACAGAGGGCCATGTGGGATTTCCCTGTCCACTTTAGATATTGTTATCCACAGCTGAAGTAGGGTTTGTAGAATTCAAAGAAAAACTACTTTCTGGGAGCACTGGTTGGCAGTATGAAGCTGGCATCAGCCTAAATAAACTGATGGGAATGTGAGAGGTTAGGGTGATGGTCAGAAAACAGACAGTCTGAATGCAAATCAATTTGCCTTGCTAGACAAGTGGTACAGGGTTGATGTGATCCATGAGGGTAGGACCAGCTGTTAAGATTGGTAGAATTTCACTTTTTTTGGGGTGGTTGAAAGTGTGATGGTCACTTGTTCCTTCAGCCCTCCCTCCTCCAAGGAAGACTCGAGCTGAGCTTATGAAAGCTATTGACGCAGAGTATTATGGCTACAGGGATGAAGATGATGGTGTCTTGGAGCCATTGGAACAGGAACATGAAAAGAAAGGTATGTGAGATCAAAAAGTCCTACATAAACAGGGTGCAGTTTCATTTAAGGCTGTTTCTGGTGTCCCCAGCTTGTTACATGTGACCATCTGCAAGTTACATGTTACTAGAGCAGAAGCGTTTTTTTTTTCTTTTCCCCTTTACTCTTTAAAATGGTGCTTCACTGCATTTTCTTCTGGCTTGTAGATCTTCATTGTACATAGTTCTACCTACAGTGAGTAAGCAGTAGTCCTATCTTTGATAGTTTTTTAACTTAGTGTACTATAAAGCTCTTTGATAGGAATATTTTTTGTTGTCCCATTTAACTACTATGCTTCCATTTAAAATAAAAGGATAGGCAAGGGAAGTGGGCATCTTCCTGTCACTCTTTCTGGATGTCTGTTGCTGAAATCTCAATGTAAAGCTTTATTCAGCAATCTTTGACTTGGTTATATAAAAATCAAATTCAGGAAAACTAGCATATTTTCATTTAAAGAGGAGATGCAATCTCTCTCATTCCTCCATCTGCTTCCAAACAAAAGTATAAAGCTGCAAGGGCTAATCTTTGTTGGAAGCCAGCTGGTTTACACCTTTCCACTAAAGCCAGTGGGTGCTGGAGAGTCTGGGTATCTAGGTACTATACCAGGCACTGCCACTATCACAGGCTTTAGGAACATTAGCCTCTCTGTACCTCTGTTTCCTGTCTGTAAAATGAAGATACCAGTTTCCCTGCTTATGTGTAGCACTTTAAGGTCTATACTAGCCCTGATTGCTAGTATTACTATGGTGGGGCATACACGAATTCAATAGAACATCTTGCAAAAAAAAGTCCATTGGAATGTAACCTAAACTTAGCATTTAGAAATGTGCATTGGTAAAACTGGTTAAGTTATTTATACAGCAAACCATTTAGGATCAATAAAGGAGTAAAAACAATTTGTGTGATTTACCATCTGACTCCAGTTAGCCTAAGCATACTCCAAACTGTTATGTATATAATCACAAGGATACAGGGAAAACTAATAATTCATATAGTATGGAAGGAATGAGCCTAAAGCAAATTAGATGAGCCACAGAGGAAATAGCTGAGCTGCTGTAATTGATTATAGGGAAGCTCTATAAATAGTTATGAAATATTGCCTTTCACCTGTTTTTTCTCCTCAGCATGACATCAATATTTATGAGGAAAACATTAGGTTGACTTGAATTAGCTCATCTGCATAGCACCCAGTAAAAGTCTCAGGTTCTAACTTCTTGAATTGAATACCTCTGTCGTTCTAGTTGTAGACTTGATATTATTCCATTGACTTCGTCCCTTTCTGGTTTAGTTCAGTCTCTCTTGAATACATAGAGACAAATCTGCATTATATACTTCAGGTAGCTCAGTGGTTTGAGCATTGGCCTGCTAAACCCAGGGTTGTAAGGTCAGTCCTTGAGGGGGCCATTTAGGGATCTGGGGCAAAAATCAGTCTGGGGATTGATCCTGCTTTGAGCAGGGAGTTGGATTAGATGATCTCCTGAGGTCCCTTCCAACCCTGATATTCTATTCTATTCTAGGTGAGTCAAATGATGATGATGTCAGAGCCACAGGTTATTCACGCAACCTTTTTTCAAGTCCCTTAAAACAGCCTTTTCTTTCATGACTTTTCCCCCCTTGTTTCTAACTTCAGGCTTGTTTTTCCTGCAGAGCTGTTCTTTTTGGCTAGCCACTCTGTGACCTGATCTTACCATAAATGCTAATCCAGGCTGTGTACTCATCAACTTGCATATATTTTGCTGCAGCTAGAAGGAGCAAACATTCAGTTGTAACATGTTTCAGCAGGCCCCATGTGTTGCACAGTACACAGCACCTGAATTCAGCTGCAAAGCCAGGTCCCCTTTCACTACCTGCAATTTCAGTAGCACAGGAATGCTGAAAGCTGTGCAGTAGGGAGAGGTATATAGGAAACCATGTTAAAGAGAACCTCTGAAGGCTGCTGCCTAGCTTCCTGGTTACCACAGGATCTAGTGCTAGTGCCTCAAATCAGAGTCTATGCTCTGACCCCAGATTTTCAGCAAATTTGGCTTCCTCCTGGGTAGAATGTGGAGGGACAGAAGTAGGTAAGAATAGATGAAGCTGATCTAAGGGAGAGGGTGATGATCCAGCAATGGTTGGAGTGGTGAGAGGAGCAGCGTGCTGGGTGCACAAGGGGAGTGGGTAAAGGCAGCAGTAATGGTATGGGACTGGGCTGCCATTGACCATGGGATAGAAGCATTTGGCAGGAATGAGATTGGATCCTTTGTGGAGGGAATAGTGGGAGAGCACAGTGGAAGGAGTGGGTCAGACTCTTGTAGGGATATGAGAGTAGCAACAGTTTGAGTGCTGTGGGATGGAGCTTAAAGTGGGTGGAAGGTAGCAATAGGTGGGAACAGGGAGGGTCTGGGAGCTCAAATACATAGGAAGGAGTGAAGTATTAGAGTGAAAACAAGATTGGAGCATATAGGGGCTCCTGCAAACATTAAAAACTTCTAGTGTTATGTCTTGGCATCATTGATTACAGACAGGAGTGGCAGTATACTAGGTTCAAGTGACTGCCTAAGAAACTTTCTCCCCAAGTGACACTGTGCCATTTGTAATAAATGGAGATGCTCAAGCCCCTCGGTTTGAATGCCGGAGGCAGGGAATTTAATTGGTTCATATAAGGTGGAATTTGTTGGCCTCTGGAGCATGCTGTAAGGAGTATGTTTGCTCTAGCTTCTTTTGATTGGGTGGAGGTTCTTCAGGGTTATGGGGTCCCATGAAGAAGGTGGTTATTTTGGTGGGCAATTCACTGGAGTTTGGGAAAATAATATTTTGGGGTGTGTGTGTGTGTTTCAAAAGCTTGTGTAAGCGCCTAGAATTGTTGGGATGGGTGTTTCAGATATACTGGGAGAAAAAAAAATGTGATGGACTGCCCCAAAGTAGTAGCGCATGACATCTTTATTTTTCTATTTAAAAAATCTTAAAGGTCACCAGTTATGTGAGACATCATCCAGGCTCTCTTATGATCTGCTCATGTGAGATATAGAATTAAAAGGTTATACACTACTTGAACTTTCCTAATTAGCAATAGCTTTCTTTTTCACTACTTATGCTATCACATAGCAGCACAACTATATGATTGTGGTCAGTTTTTCCTCCCGTAATTTTGTTTCTTTACATGAATAAAGAGGGGCTAGTAATTCCCCAGTTGCTGTCAAAGATGAAAAATTGCTGCTTTCTGGGTATTGTAACTCTAACTGCATGATAAGAAAGCTATTAGCAAATCTCTGTGGGCTTTTTAGAGACATTGCTGTCTTCTTTGCTAGGAGACTGACTAACCTTGAATGGTTGAGATGGGCTGTCATTGCACACGTTGGTAGTCCTTGCAGGATATTTGCAGGCTCATTTGAGATAGATGTGGACCCTAACATGAAGGCTGCAATATCAGGTAAAGGCATGAAGAAAAGAGGAGTGAAGCAATGTTCACGCTACTTATAACTTGAAGTAGCACAGCTACTGTTATAGTTAAAGGTGTATTAGCATTTGCAGTACCCCAGATATAGTAGCCCAACAGCGGTTATCCACACCTTAAAGTCTACAACCAATTCCTGTTACCTTAAAAAAAAAAATACACTTCATTTGGCATGGATTATAAAATGGAGAAAATAAAAATGAGTCAAGGAGAACATGGTTTAACCATGTAGTAGTAATTCAAGTAAGAGAAATTTTGTATTTGACAGTCTTACGGTACAATAACTGCCATCAAGTAGCCTGTTTTCGTGTGCCTGCTTGCACTATAAATATAGCTGTGGTATGGAATCCATTTAGAACAGTGTTCCCTGGATCTGGTTACGACACAATTATAGTGTGGAGTTTGGGCCATTAACCATGTTCTGTAACCAGTCTAACAACTTGGTCACGTCCAAGGTTTAGCCTGGTTACAGTGCAGTTCACGCTAGGTGTGACTTTGTCTCCCTCTGATGGACAACTACCTTTACTTGTTTTGGGTCTTCCTCTGCCTTTGAACTAATGGATCTAATCCTTTTGCTCAATCAGCAGAAGCTGGTGCTTTTTAGATGGAGATCCCAGGTTCAATCCCTGTGGATCTAACCAGGAGCATTGTTACAAGTGCATGGTAAAAGTCTGTATACAAGAGCTTAGAAGAATTAGCGTCAGCTCTAGAACTGACTTTCTTGTCTGACGTTGCCTTTAAACCTAGTTATGTAGTATCACCACTTTTTTTTTCCAACCAGTCATAGCAGAAGCAGTGGAAAAATGGAAAGTAGAGAGAGAGGCACGGCTTGCGGGAGGTGACAAGGAGGAGGAAGAGGAGGAAATAAACATCTATGCCGTCGATGATGAGGTACCCCAGTGAACAAGAGACTGAAGTCTTGATAGCAATTAATGTTAGCCTGGATAGAACGAGTATCCTTTAGATGTCTTCAGCATTAATTACTTGGAAGCAGAGTGGCTGTTTTGTTCTGAAGAGAATTTTGCTACCTCTGTATTCTCTGCATGAGTAGGGCCCTACCAAATTCATGATCCATTTCGGTCAATTTCACTGTCACAGGATTTTAAAAATCATAATTTTTGATTGACATTTCAGATTTCAGATAGTGTTGTAATTATAGGGGTCCTGCCCCAAAAAGGAGTTGGGGGTGGTGGTGTCGCAAGGTTATTGTAGGGGGGATGTGGTACTGCTACCCTTACTTTTGCGCTGCTGCTGGCAGTGGCACAGCTTTCAGAGCTGGGCAGCTGGAGAGCCACTGCCAGCAGCAGCACAGAAGTAAGGGTGGCATGGTATTGTATTGCCACCCTTACTTCTGCTCTGTTGCCTGCAAAGCTGGGCCCTCAGTCAGCAGCTGCCACTCTAGCCATCTAGCTCTGAAGGAAGCAGCCCAGAAATAAGGGTGGCATGGTATGATATTGCCACCCTTACTTCTGCACTGCTGCTGGCAGGGCACTGCCCTCAGAGCTGGGCACCTGGCCAACAGCTGCCACTCTCCGGGTGCCCAGCTCTGAAGGCAGCGAAGAAGTAAGGGTGGCAATACTACAACCTGCCTAAAATAACCTTATGATCCCCCTTGCAACTCCCTTTTGGGTCAGAACCCGCAATTTGAGAAATGTTGGTCTCCCCCATGAAATCTATATAGTATGGGGTAAAAGCACGCAAGATCAGATTTCACAGTGCATTTTTCATGGCTGTGAATTTGTTAGAGTGTTTGTGGTTGATACAAATTAACACTAGAATGGGGCTTTTGATTCAAAGTCATGCTTAGAGTGAGACCAAAGTCAGCAGCCTGGGAAGGCTTTTTCCTGTGGTTGGAATGAAAACCAAGTAAGAAGATTAATTTTGAGGTTTTTATTTGTAGGGGATATTGACGTAGATGGCATTTGAGACTCTGAATCTCTCAAAAGGTTTTACTTATCAGTACAGAACAACTGTGCAATATGTAGAATGTTTAGTGTCTGTAGTTGAACTTAAGTTGTTTTGTGTACAGTAGAACTTCACTTATTCACACTTTGATGTACTAGAAAGCCATCCTCCAGCTTTGCTCTTCTGTGAAGCACAGATTAGCAAGGTTCTGCTGGTGTTAACGAGCAGGGGTACTGCTGGGACATCACGCTTCCTGCAGGGCAATGGGGGGAATGCATATTACTCCTAACCCTATCCCACACTCGCTGAGATCGTGAGACAGGGCTACTTCTGTCTCCTATTCCTGGGAGGTCAGCAGCATTGCAGAAGCATGTTCTTATTGCTTGCACGCAGCTCTGCTGGGCCTGTCATAGGAACTAGTTTAGCTGACAAAGTTTGCCTTGCTGTTCACCCACCACCTTGCTCTATCTATATCTATGCTATCTCCCATGGCTACATTGAGCCCAGCTGTGGGGAGTGAGGAGGGTGGTGGTGCCAGCTCTTGAGCAACCACTCAACAGAAAAATGGCATGGCTGTCTCTGTAAAGGCCCCGATCCCCTGCCCGAGTTAACTAGTTTCTCTGCACTGCCCCAGCTGAGAAATGTGGGAAAAGTAAGAACCTGGCCCCACATCCATACATCAGCAGCACAAGGGATGACACCTGGTACAGAAGAAAGTAAGCAACTCTGTTTTAGGACTTCAAGTAGCAGGGTCAGGGTGGTGTGATACTTTCCTATTGCTATGTGGAGTGCACCGTCTCCTGCAGTGGTCATGCCCCTTGTGGTTCGCAAGCCTCGTTAATTTGTCTTGGGTTTGCCTCCACTACTGCAGATCAGTGAGGTTTAGCTGTAGTGACCTGTTGATGGAAATTGCAAAATAAGCTTGTTTAAACGTCTTTAATTTTGTAGTCTGATGAGGAAAGCGCCAAAGAAAAAGAAGGCGAAGAAGGCCAGCAGAAATTTATTGCCCATGTTCCAGTGCCATCACAACAAGAGGTAAGAAATAACGGGGAGGCAAAGGCACATGGGACATTCGCAGGCTATTACAATGCAAGACCTAAATAATGGCAGGCATCCTATAGAAAGTGTTTCCTACAAGGGGGCAGATCTCCTGGGTTCTCTTCTTGAATATTGTCTCGCTGTGGAAATCACTTAAGCTCTTCACTTCCATTTACCCATCTTTGAAATGGGGACGTTTACCTTCAGGAGTGTTATGAGACATAACATTTGTAGTTTCGAATGCTTTCATCTGAGAGTCTCAAACATTTTGTAAAGTAGTGTACAAATAAGAATATACATTATGACGGGTTACTTGAAAGAGAGCCGTGTTTGCTACCAATAACTTTCTAAGTTTTTGTGTTTGGAGTTTTAGCATCTGGCTTTTTTTCTTGTTAACTTTTAATGCCTCTATTTTTGATTGCTTTGTTTGTTTAGGGAATCAAGTGACCATTCTTAAAAATGGCCCTGGTTAGATGAGCCTGAAATCAGTCACTCTTTTTCTGTTCACTTTTTGAAACTGTTCTAGGGTACAACTTAGCTTAATTTTATCAATTTGCCTGAAACAACTCTTGAGACTCCTCACCCAGTTTGTTTACTTAGCACTAGATGAGCCTCTGCCTCACACAGATACCCCATAATGCCTGGCACCGGAGCCGCAGAGGAAAGAAAGGACGACAGCAATATATCCGTATGAAGCGGTTGATACATACAGTGTTAATCTATGCTAAAATGAGATGGCAAAATTATAGGGGAGATAAATGCTGCAGACTGGATAGCAGTACTGTCGATTCAGTGAGCACAGCACTGTGAGGAACAGTCAGAACAGGGTATCTGAGGTTGAACTACTGTTGATGATGTAGGCAAGGGGAATTCTAGGGGGATTCCAGTGGTAAAGCAGAAAAGTTGTCTCTTGGGTAAATATATGCAAGTGTTAATGGACCAGACCCTTTTCCGTTGTCAGTGTTACTCACTGGAATATAATAATCTGTTTCGAATGACTAAATCATCCATTTCTTATTTTAACGAGGTTTGCCTATTGCAGCCTAGAGCTAAAGCGGAAGAGAGAGTTATTTTTAATCAAAATCAGTGTGGATATAATTTATAATGGTGTTCATCCTCTGGAATTGAATGAACTTTTTAAAGGTCACTAGGTACAGTCTCTTCAGACAAATACGTAATATTTTTTAATAGGAATAACATTTATTTTGCAGTGTACTGTGAATAAGAATTATGTGGATTTCAAAAGGAATGAGGAGTGTATTTTAATTTATCTTGTCAAGTATCAGAGGGGTAGCCGTGGTAGTCTGGATCTGTAAAAGCAGCAAAGAATCCTGTGGCACCTTATAGACGTTTTGCAGCATGAGCTTTCGTGGGTGAATACCCACTTCGTCGGTATTGCATCCGAAAGCTCATGCTGCAAAATGTCTGTTAGTCTATAAGGTGCCACAGGATTCTTTGCTGCTTTTAATTTATCTTGTGATGTTTGTATAGAAATGCCGTTTTACATTAACTAAGCTTTGAACCTTTTATGATGTAAAGGTTCCTGAAAAAGGCATGATCAATAACAAGGCCTTATCCTAAAGATATAAATCAGTGTAGCTGCAATTCTGCTTCTTATTTTGTACTCATTGTGGTCATGTTTCTCTTTCAGAGAGAACAATTAGAGAGAGGGGGAAAAATAAATGACAACACTGATTGTAAAAACAAGTGGAATTGCACCAATTGATTTATATCCTTAGGACAAATGAAGAACTTGTTGATCATTTTCTCCTTGGCAACCTTTTAAATAACGAAAAATCCATATTTGTTACTTGCAGTTGGAATTTCTGCACAAAACTTTTGAAATACTAGAGTTTAGTTCAGACCAAAACCCAGGATCTGAACTTTCTCATGTGTTTGGAAGTTCAGATCCAGAATTTGTGGCTAAGGGCTGTCTCTTTAAAAAAAAAAAAAAAAAGTTGCATGTGTTTGAGCATAGATATAGAGTTCAAGTGAGGATGTTTAATCCTGTAATTGTGTCGGGAACATAGTGGTGATTTTATTAAGACTGCAACATATGCAGGCAGTTTTCTTTGATTAATAAAACAACAAACTAGTCTTGTTTTCTAGACTTTGAAATGAAGAGTAAACAGTATGAATTAATTAACCTACTGTGGTATGGATTTAGCCTACTTTTAGAGCTGTCATCCAAATCTCATTGCAAAGCCCTGTCATGGGAAAATGGCTCACTTGAATTATTTTATCCAGTAGGAGTTCTGAGCAGATTGTCATATCCAATATAATGGAAAATGAGTCAGTCCACAGAAGGTTTTTAAATACTTATGTGCAGTAGCAAAGCTGTAAAGTCATCAGTATCTTCCATCCAATGATAGCCTTTGCTGACCAACATTATTTTTAGCTGAACGTTGGGAGCAATATGAATACTATTGCTGCTTCTGTCCCTGTGTAGTACTGCTTTCTGATAAAAGGCCAACTTCTTCCAGCATTCACAGACTGCTTTCTTTTCTGCCTGATCTAGAATCTCTGGGTTTTAGTGATTTGAATTGAAAGTTGAATGATTTTATATTTTGTATTTACAGATTGAGGAAGCTCTTGTGCGGAGAAAGAAGATGGAGCTTCTCCAGAAGTACGCCAGTGAAACTCTCATGGCACAAAGTGAAGACGCTAAAAGACTCCTAGGGTTGTAGTGTCTCACCACTTAGTGGCATTTTTATTTTTTACAATCCATTCTGACAGCAGTTACTTTGATCCCCTAAATATAGACTCATCAGCAACTGTTAGTCTTTGCTAATGCTAAGACTAAAAGGTGATCCTCCTGCATATTTTCCTAAAACACTCCAATGTTTTAGGTAGCCTACTCCATATAGGTTTGTCCTCTCATCTATCTCCACCCTAAGGAATGTATTTGTTGTCCCTCAGTCTCAAAAAATGACCAACAAAAATAAGTTGGCCTCCTTCATGTTTTCAGTACTATTTTTTTTTCTAGCTTCCATTTATTTCCCCTACTTCCCTGTTTTCCCTTTCTCTAGTTGTCACTTCCATAGCGACCACTCTTGAACAGAAAAGCAAACCAAAGCATTTCCTTCTGAAGCTAGAGGAGATGCCCTAGGAGTGACATGGCTGGCAAATACTTTTCATTCCTCCACATTCTGACTATTAATTCTACCGTCCTGTGGTGACCTCTACATGGAGGTCTGCTAATTCTAAACTATTAGGATAGCCTATAACCTCTTAGTCTGAGATGGAGTTTGAAGACTGTTTCCATGACTATTTTATAAATTTCAGAAAAATCACTCAAACTCTGAAGAAGTAAACTCTCATTTATCTGCCCAAGCAGTGCAGTTTTCTTGTAGTCTGTCTAAAGCTCTTTTCCTGTTATGATTCATGACTGTTGCTGGATGGATTGCTAGAGTGCTGGATATTTCAGCAATTATTGTAATTACTTTTTCACCTTTGTAATAAGTTACTCAGATCTCTTTAGTAAAGCATTTTATACAAACTATTTTTTTTCTATATTGTTTTCAGTCTGACTCAAAATAATGTGTTTTTCCTTACTATAAACACAGAAGGGAAGTCATAAAATCCCTTAGCCAGAGGGCTGTTAACTCTCTCATCACCAGCTGCTCTTGGCTGCTGTAGCACAACAAGAGGCAATCTCTGAGGTACCCAAGCTATGTAGATTTAATAACCTATGAAACCTGAATATCTTAAAGTGTACAGGCATGAATGGAGACTAACTGGAAGTCACTCCTGTTCAGAGCATAGTCTATGAGAAATGTAGCGTTCAACAAACAGGCAGATTTTGTGCTAGCTAAAGTTCCCAGGCAGTCTTAAAATGTAGCCCCTGTGTATCACATTGCGATAATCTAGTCTGAAGATGGCAAAGGTATGGATTATTGTGATAAGGCCTGTATCTTGCCTAGTATAGATGTTTAAAAAAAAAATAAAAGCACTCAAGGCTACTACTGCTATTTCTGGACCTACACGAAGAGTAGAGAATCTGAGTAGAAGCAGAGAATCTGACAACACCTAAATTGGAAACCTGAGTAACAGATACATATCTCTCTCAATCAAAGGAGTTGATAACACTACCACAATTTCTTGAGTCTTTTCCCTAGCTAGTCTTCTTTGGGCAGAGTTTTTGCCATCTTGCCCTAATCTGAACTCAGATCTTGGTCAGCCACTGTGGCAAGGGCCATCATCTGTTACCAAACAAATGTGAAGCTGAGTGTGACCTGCATATTGAAAGCCCCTCAGCCTGTACCACTTCACTAACTTTCCTTGCAGCATCTTGTGTTGAACAGGATGAGTGTCAGAAACCTACTGTACCTGCTTAAGAGAACCCTTGGAACAGATGAGCAATTGCTCAATGCTGTCCTCTGGATCCTCTGAAAATGGAGCTCTTCAAACAGGGACTGCAGTTTTTCAACACCATCTTGTGCTCAATGACCATAAAGGAAACATGAATACTTGAGGCTTTTTAATTTTTTGTATCTACTTCCACAAAAACCTACCACCATGACCCAGTGCGATGTCTATGCTCTGGGGTAAAACTGCATTGAGTAGGGTCAGTGAAGCCTATAATGACTTCAGATATTTTCAGAGTAGTGTTTGTTACATCATAACATAGTTTATGTAACGGGCTTCCAGGTGTTTTAGCAGCGGGGAGGGATAGCTTAGTGGTTTGAGCATTTGCCTGCTAAACCCAGGGTTGTGAGTTCAGTCCTTGAGGGGGCCACTTAGGGATCTGGGGCAAAATCAGTACTTGGTCCTGCTAGTGAAGGCAGGGGGCTGGACTCAATGACCTTTCAGGGTCCCTTCCAGTTCTAGGAGATAGGTATATCTCCATATATTATTAATATGACTCAACTACTTTATGAAAATTGCTGTATGCAATGATTTTTATCCCCGTACACTTGGAACTACAGTATGCTAAGGTAAAATGAGAGCCAATAAGAGGTAGCGGGAAAAGATGGTTTTTCAAAAGAAATTAGAAAATGGGCCATGAGAAGCACATACCAGCTGCCGAAAAGGGTTGTTTCCACTTCGCAACTGAAGAAAGCTCATTTAGTTTTAATGTGAAAAACAGATATTGTATGTAACTATAGAATATCATTCTAGGTTGACTGTTGCATTAATATCTTGCCTAATTGGGTTAATTTGTCTGACTGTAGGCTCATGTCCAAGATTTGGCTCAACCAGTTTGTTTGGCAAGCTTGTTTAATGTAATTCCCCCCTCTTTTCTCTGCAAAGAACATTGATGGGAAAGTCATGTTAATTGTTTGTAGAAGAGGGTTAATGAATGGGAGACATGAGCACCATAAGTACTCGTGTTATAACATTCAGTACTAAAGCCCTTTCACTTCATTTAAAGACGTTCACAGCGCTTTCAGGCCTTTGCCAGTTTTTTCTCTTAAGAGTTCAATTTCACTAAGCTTATTCAAAAAATCTAGTATTAACATCCAGCTGAGCATAGCCATGAGATGGAGTGCTAAGACACACAATTTAGGAGTCTTTGAAAAGCTGCAGATCTTCTGGAGGAATGAACCTCCTAAGTAGGTTTGTGTGTGTGACATTACAGAATGCAACCATTGTTTGATTGTTATGCCATATGAAGGATATAGCTACATGCAGCTCTTAAGCAGTGGTTATCAACCCCTTCCATGCTGGGACTCATCTTCCATTTAGCAATATGGGAAGGGCAGGGTGGTTGTGACCAGTGATGAGCTGCCAAAATCTTAACAACGGGTTCCCTATAAAAAGTTCTGATTTAACAACGGGTTCCCTATAAAAAGTTCTGATTTAAGGGATGTGCGACAGCATGTATTTTTTGTACCAATAGGGTTACCATACGTCCATATTTTCCCAGGAGGTGATTAAGAACCGAAAAGCCTGACATGTCCAGGAAAATACAGATGTATTTTAACCCTACCTAAAGTTCTTTTTTAAAAAGATGGGGCTGAACTAGAAATGAGCTCCGTTTCACATGTGTGGGTGGTGATCAGGGACAGTCTCAATTTTTGGGTCTTTTTCTTATATAGGCTCCTATTACCCCTCACCCCCGTCCCGATTTTTCACACTTGCTGTCTGGTCACTCTAGGGTGTGCACATGTGTGGGTCCCAGCTGCTCCCTGCCCCCCCCCCCTCATTGAAGCAGGTGTGCAGGGTTACTGCCCTGGGAACTGCAGGGCACCAGTGGATGTGGGCCTGGCTGCAGATAGGGGCGTGGGGCAGGGCTAGCTGGAGGCAGGGAGTGACACGGGCTGGCTGTGGGCAGGTGATGCAGATGGGCGGGCAGGGGGTGGCTGCAGGCAGGGGGTGGCTGCAGGCAGGGGGTGGCTGTGGCAAGGGCTGGCTGCGGGCAGAGGGCGGCTGTGGGAAGAGGCTGGCTGCGGGTGGCTGTGGGGCAGAGGGCGGCTGTGGGCAGGGGCTGGCTGCGGCTGGCTGGGGCAGGGGCTGGCTGGGGCGGCTGGGGCAGGGGCTGGCTGGGGCGGCTGGGGCAGGGGCTGGCTGGGGCGGCTGGGGGCAGGGGCTGGCTGGGGTGGCTGGGGCAGGGGTGGCAGGGGCTGGCTGCGGGCAGGGGCGGCTGGGGGCAGGGGCTGGCTGGGGGCAGGGGCAGGGGCTGGCTGCGGGTGGCTGGGGGCAGGGGTGGCAGGGGCTGGCTGCGGGTAGGAGGGCGGCTGCGGGCAGGGGGTGGCAGGGGCTGGCTGCGGGTAGGGGCGGCTGGGGGCAGGGGTGGCAGGGGCTGCGGGTAGGGGCTGGCTGGGGGCAGGGGCTGGCAGGGGCTGGCTGCGGGTGGCTGCGGGCAGGGGCTGGCTGGGGGCAGGACAGGGGGTGGCTGTGGCTGGCTGGGGGGTGGCTGTGGCAGGGAAGGCGGGGGAGGGGCGCAGATACTCACACGGGGGGAGCGGCTGGGGACTCACCAGGCAGCAGCAGGAGCCCCAGGGCCAGAGGTCCAAAGAGCAGGAGCAGCAACAGGGCCAGGAGGCAGCTCACATGGCTCTCGCAGCACAGGGCAGCGCCCCCCCGGCGGCCGGGAGGAGGAATTACAGGCTTCCCAGGCAGAGCCCATCAAAGCTTCCCTCGCAGGGAAGCTAGTTAACAAGCGGTTCTAAAACCGCTTCTAAATTTAACAATGGGTTCGCGTGAACCGGTGCGAACCGACTCCAGCTCACCCCTGGTTGTGACCCTCCCCCAAAACCTGTTTGACTCCTGGGGAGTGGGTCATACATACTTCAATTGCTATTCAATTAATTTCTGGCCTACATTAATGTTTAAATATGCTTGAGCAGATAACTAAGAAAGGTATGATGCTGTCAGCTTTTGCTCATAACCTTTTTCTTTACGTTTTTGTTACTTTGCAGATAGGAGCTGCTGACTGCCTTGTGAGCAAGTCTCCTTTGCTACACAAGACAGATTCCGATACTGTTTCCCTAGAGCTCCTGCCCTGGAGCCTCCTTGGCTAGCAAGAGTCAATCTCTGGATACTGCTTAGAAATAGGCCCTTGAAGAGGGCATGCTGGGTAAAGAGATCCTTTAGCACCCATATTTATGAACCAGGAACATTGGCTCAACTAAGGTACCTGAACCTGAGCCAAGGAAACGCGAGAGGGGTACTAGAAGAGCCAGCTTCTTCTCCCCAGTGGTAAGGAACCATTAATGGGGCTTGGACTTTAGTAAAATAGCAGGCAGCTTATTATAGCCTCATCAGTCCCAGTCTCCAAATCCTAGTATCCTGGGAAGAGAGAAGAGTGATCAGAAGGATTTACCAAAATAATTTGACTGTTAAAATTATTCCAGATTGTATCTGGGAGGATCCTGCAATCCTGTAGCCTCCATACTCCTACACTTAGGGTTCAAAACCTTCAGCAAATTCACCTACCTCCCCAGGTGTGTTTCTGATCATTCATAATAGTTCTGAGCCTATCACACAACCCTTATTCATGTGTAATGGAACTGTTGACACAAGTGTTCCAAACGTGGGTTCTCTAATTGCACTTCCCCTAGTCTAGGGCAGTGGTTTTCAAACTTTTTTTCTGGTGACCCCGTTGAAGAAAATTGTTGATGCCGGTGACCCAAGGGAGCTGGGGATGATGGGTTTGGAGTGTGGGAGGGGCTCACGCTGGGGTTGAGGGCTGTGGGATGGGACTGGGAATGAGGGGCTCAGAGTGTGGGAGGGGGCTCTGGGCTGGGGCAGGAGGTTGGGGTGTTGGAAGGGGTCATGGCTCTGGGCTGGGGGTGCAGGCACTGGGGTGGGGCCAGGGATGAGGGGGTTTGGGTGCAGGAAGGGGCTCTGGGTTTGGGGGGTGCTTAGGGCTGGGGAAGGGGATTGGGATGTGGGGTTGGGGTGTGAGCTTACCTTGGGTGGCTCCCAGTTAGCAGCACAGTGGGGGTTCAGAGCCAGGCTTCCCGCCTGTCCTGGCACTGTGGACCGCACTGTGCCCCGGAAGCGGCCAGCAGTAGGTTTGGCTCCTAAGTGGAGGCGCGCAAGCGGCTCCACGTGGCGCTCTCTCACAGGCACTGCTCTCCCTTCCCCCCAGCCAATGGGAGTGCGCAGCTGGTGCTCGGGGTGGGGGCAGCACACAGTTCACTAGGGCCCCCCACCTAGGAGCCAGACCTGCTGCTGGCCGCTTCCGGGGTACAGCGCGGTGTCAGAACAGGTAGGCACTAGCCTGCTTTAGCCGGGTAGCACGGCTGCCGGGACTTCTAACAGCCTGGTCAGCGGTGCTGACCAGAGCTGCCACGACCCAGTGCCTTACATTCTGTGACCCAGTACTGGGTCATGACCCGCATTTTGAAAACCACTGGTCTAGGGCACTTCCTGGTTATGCTGTTGATCACAAAAGCCTGCAGATAGTCTGGTCCTAGCCTTGGGCTCTATAATTATTGTACTGCACACATGGGGCATGACTTCCCTTAAGATATCTGCTGACTTCTTAATTAGATACAATTACATTAGTGTTGGTCAGTCATGCTACCACGTGGCTGTATCTCACATGATAAAATATAATTAAAACTCAGGCCTGTTGAACAAAAAATTACCATAACACTTTCCTTTCTGAAATGCAGATACAGGAGACGAATGACATTCTGAGAGACCCTACTGTCTTGCACACTTACTATTTGTCCTCCTTAGCTACTCAGATTCTTTTGTGTGTATAATGCCTTAAACTCTATATCCCACCATTAACTCAGTTCCACTTTAAAGTCCTTGACAACTTAAAATTGTTCTCATATTTTTTTTGCTTCCCTCTTTCTAGAGACTTTCCTTTGCAAATTTGTTTAGCATACTTTTGGGTCTCCACTAAGAAGCTTTATCTTTGACCTTCTCTTGCCTTCATTACTCTATCAAAGGATGAAAGAGCTTGAAGTCCATAATAGGATTACATGGTTGGTTTGTTCCTGTTCCGCTTGCCAGCTGGGTACTGGTGTGACATCCTTCATCTGCATTAACACTTTCCTCCCATCAGTTAGCAGTATGACCGTATTAATCTTATCCTGGCTACTCCATTTCTGTTTGATATCATTAGTCTTATGACCTGAGCTATTGTAAATTTTTCAGTCTAAAACCCACAAATACCTTTTTAGTGCCACTCACTCCAGCTTTCTCCTTTTGACTCTGCCATAACCTCTTCCTGGGAATGCTGTGGAGTGCTTTGCAATATGGCTGCAGGCCATAGTATAGAGTCTTTAGTAGTACTCGCTATTAACTGTTTCTTGACTGCTGACCAACAATCCTCACTTACCTCCTACCCCCTCTTCCAAATGGTTAATTTCCTTTCCTGTCTCCAGTCTCTTCAAATTCTGACTAGTTGTGCTCCTTAGTCTTTACTATTGCTATCACCACTTGGTGCCTTTGCTCTTCACGTTTCCACCTAACCCCTTATCATTCCCTCATCTATTAGTCTCTAACTTCACCATCCTTCCTTGATTCCCCTACTCCAAACCACCACTCCCCTTTCTCATCTCACCATCCCCTTCTCTGCTTACCATTTTGTTCATCTCAATCATGCTTGAACAGTCTCATCCCAGTCGCTATCCCCCACTTATCAAGACTGCTTAATTCAATGTCCAAGCCTTTCAGGAAAGCTCTTACAGAGGAGATAGAGGTATTTTTAAGAGTATGAAGGATTTGGTGAAAATGAATCAGTCCTTCCTATTTATGCTTCTCTGTATTAAGAGAATGCATCACTAATTCAATGGCAAATACATTTAAAAAAGGAAAAAATTATTTGCACAGCATGTAGACAACCCATGGAATTCAGGTTGTAGAGTCAAAGATAATGACTGAATTCTAAAACTGAGACTGGATAATTTTATGCCCAATATTTTGTGGATATGCCAAGCTAAGATAGGGGTAATGAAACAGCCTATGTGAGGTGTCAGGATATTCTCCTACATATTTATACCATTGCACAATTAGATTGTGCACTATATAAGAGGTTTGCCTATTTTTGGAGACTCCAGAAAAGGCCACTACTGGAGCAGGGACCCCAGTTTTAATGGACCATTGCTATGATCTGGTATGGCAAATTTTAAGGATCATAGAATCACAGGGTTGGAAGGGACCTCGGGAGGTCATCTAGTCCAACCCCCTGCTCAAAGCAGGACCTAATCCCTAACTAAATCATCTCAGCCAGGGCTTTGTCAAACCTGACCTTAAAAACTTCTAAGGAAGGAGATTCCACCACCTCCCTTGGTAACCCATTCCAGTGCTTCACCACCCTCCTAGTGAAAAAGTTTTTCATAATATCCAACCTAAACCTCCCCCACTGCAACTTGAGACCATTACTCCTTGTTCTGTCATCTGCTTCCACTGAGTACAGTCTAGATCCATCCTCTGTGGAAACCCCTTTCAGGTAGTTGAAAGCTGCTATTAAATCCTCCCTCATTCTTCTCTTCTGCAGACTAAATAATCCCAGTTCCCTCAACCTCTCCTCATGAGTCATGTTCTCCAATCCCCTAATAATTTTTGTTGCCCTCCGCTGGACTCTTTCCAATTTTTCTACATCCTTCTTGTAGTGTGGGGCCCAAAACTGGACACAGTACTCCAGATGAGGCCCCACCAATGCCGAATAGAGGGGAATGATCACATCCCTTGATCTGCTGGCAATGCTCGTACTTCTACAACCCAAAATGCCGTTAGCCTTCTTGGCAACAAGGGAACACTGTTGACTCATATCCAGCTTCTCGTCCACTGTAACCCCTAGGTCCTTTTCTGCAGAACTGCTGTCTAGTCACCCTAACCCTAACCCAAGTCACAGACTTGCTGAGGGTGCAATCCACGCCATCCTCCAGATCATTAATAAAGATATTGAACAAAACCAGCCCCAGGACTGACCCTTGGGGCACCCACTTGATACCAGCTGCCAACTAGACATGGAGCCATTGATCACTACCCGTTGAGCCCAACGATCTAGCCAGCTTTCTATCCACCTTATAGTCCAGTGGTTCTCAAACTTTTGTACTGGTGACCCCTTTCACATACCAAGCCTCTGATTGCGACCCCTTTATAAATTAAAAACACTTGTTTATATATTTAACACCATTATAAATGCTGGAGGTGAAGCAGGGTTTGAGGTGGAGGCTGGCAGCTTGCTACCCCCCTATATAATAACCTCACAACCCCCTGAGGGGTCCTGACCCCCAGTTTGAGAACCCCTGTTATAGTCTGTTCATCCAGCCTATACCTCTTTAACTTGCTGGAAAGAATACTGTGGGAGTCAGGAAGAACTGGCAGAAGGGTTTTACAGTGAATTGTGATTTAGAAAAGGAAATGACCAAGAATTGCTTACTTTAAAATGCTTTTTTGTAAGTAAGCTGATTGGGAAGTGAATGCATTTTCTATGGAAACACGTAACTGTTGCAGAGATTGAAGTGTTTGAAGTGGACAGCTATAGCCAGCTGCAAGGGACTAAGTTCTACAGCATCGGTTGTTCGATCCTCCCACAATGCCTGTAGCTGTACCAATGGTTTGTGGGATATTCTGGGTATGTACTGCTCCAGATGTTACTGAAGCTGTTGAGGGAACTCGTGAGGGTGTAGAGAGACAGCGTCTATTTTGTAGCTACAAGCATATTGCTGGAAGAACTCTGCAATGCCTGTCTCTTTGCTCTTGAGTGTAATTCATGGAACTGCAGAAATTGAATTACTGAAGGTAAGAGTCTTAAACTGGTTAGCTTATAAATGACTTTGTTAATGCTTAACCTCCTGTGACAGAATATAAAATTCTGTCTAAATTCTGTGTTTAGCCCTTAGCCCAGGGGCAGGCAAACTTCTTGGCCTGAGGGCCACATCGGGTTTCCGAAATTGTATGGAGGACTGGTTAGGGGAGGCTGTACCTCCCCAAACAGCTAGGCGTGGCCTGGCCCTCGCTCCCTATCCGATCCCCCTGCTTCTCGGCCCCTGATGGGCCCCCCAGGACTCCTGCCCCATCCACCCCCCTGCTCCCTGTCCTCTGACAGCCCCCTCTGCCCCATCCAACTCCTCCTTTCATTCCTGACTGCCCCCACAGGACCCCTGCTCCCATTCAACCCCCCTATTCTCTGCCCTCTGACTGCCCCAACCCCTATCCACACCCCTGCCCCTGACCACTACCCCGAACTCCCCCACCCTCTAGCCAACCCCCCCGCTTTCTGCCTCCTTACTGTGCTACCTGGAGCACCAGTGGCTGGCAGCGCTACAGCTGCGCTGCCCAGAGCACCAGGACAGGCAGCCGCACCACCAGGCTGGAGCCCGCCACGCCACCATGCAGCACAGAGCACCAGGTCAGGCCACGGCTCTACAGCTGCACTGCCTGGCAAGAGCTCACAGCCCCGCCACCAAGAGTATTGCACCAGCGGTGCAATGAGCTGAGGCCATGGGGAAGGGCTGGGGGCTAGCCTCCCGGGCCAGGAGCTGAGCAGGAGGGTCCTATGGGCCAGATGTGGCCTGCGGGCCATAGTTTGCCCACCTCTGCCTTAGCCTCTCTTGTGGTTTAATGAATGCAGGTTACAATGATCAGGGTGCATGTACCCCTTCTGTGTAAGTAATGGCTGGCGTTCATTGTGCAAACACAGAGGTAGATATGGTCCCTGTCCCTAAGAGCTTACAGTCTAATTTAAATCAAGATGCATCAAGTGAGCATGACAAAGAGGAGGAAGAATGACAAATGTAACACAGAGAAGATAGTGATTCCATGGATTAACTGTGGCACAATGTGATGGTTCCTCATTTTACTGATGGGGAAACAAGGCATGCCCACAGTGATACTACAAATTAATAGCTGAGTTAGGAATAGAACTTAAGTCTCCCAATTCCCAGACAAGTGCCTTATCCACTGGACCACATTATTTCCTGTAATTTAAGTAAATAGTAAAAAGTAATGGTAGTGCATTTGGAAACCATGTCTCTCTGCTGAGTTGTTATCTAGATGACTTTTTGTTAAACTCTGACATCAGCCAGTTTTGAGGAACTGCCAAACTCTTACCAGGTGGCACAAGGACATCCAGGGAAAGGAGACTGGATTGTTGACTTTTCCTGGATCACTTTCATGTGGATTGTTCCATTTTTGTGCAGTTCTGTTTGGTAATGAGTACTATGTTCTCCTTTGGCTGACTCCTACATTAGAAATAATCCAGAATGAAAAATTACATCGCCACCCAGACACACATTCTTCAAAGTCACCATTTTCTTTCAAAATTTGTTTGTAGAGGAATCCTCCCTTGCAGCTGTTTCCTTCTCCATATGTTTTGTTCAGAATGCTTGTAAATGCACCATTCTCCTTTCCCCAGAGAAGGCTCTCTGCAGTTCTTAGAAATGCTATAACTATTCTTCTTACTTACATAACTCCTATATGTTTTCAAAGTGTAAGCAAGCCATACAACACCCTTAACATGGGGATCATAACTAGCCTGCCTTTTTCATATTGTGAAATGGGAAGGGAGTCCTGGGAAATGTTGAGAACCATTGCCCTATTACAGTGGGAGAGGCTCACTTTCTAGCACCGTAGAAAGGGAATATTATAGTTCTAGCATGCCCTGGAGCAGAGTTTCCCAAGCTCTGTCATAAGAAGAGTCATCTCCCCCACCCAGAAAAAAAGGATATTGATAATGGAGGGAGAGAGTGTCTTCATTTGAGGGACAATGATGATACTGGGCAATAGCTATACTGTGGTCAGGGCATCCTGTTTCTTTCTTGCTGGGTTATTTTCAGCTTGGGGCAGGTGTACAGTATTACATCTTGATTTTAGTAAGGGTTTTGACATAGACCCACATGATATTTGCATAAGCAAACTAGGGAAATGCGGTCTAGATGAAATTGCTATAAGGTGGGTGCACAACTGGCTGAAAGGCTGTACTAAAAAAGTAAAAAGAACAGGAGTACTTGTGGCACCTTAGAGACTAACAAATTTATTTCAGCATGAGCTTTCATGAGCTACAGCTCACTTCTTTGGATGCATAGAATGGAACACACAGACATGAGATATTTATACATACAGAGAACATGAAAAGGTGGAAGTATGCATACCAACAGGAAGAGTCTAATCAATTGAGATGAGCTATCATCAGGAGGAGAAAAAAAACTTTTGGAGTGATAATTAAGATGACCCATAGAAGGTGTGAGGAGAACTTAACATAGGGAAATAGATTCAATTAGTATAATGACCCAACCATTCCCAGTCTCTGTTTAGGCCTGAGTTAATTGTATCTAATTTGCATATTAATTCGAGTTCAGCCGTCTCTCTTTGGAGTCTGTTTTTTGAAATTTTTTTTGTTGCAAAACTGCCACCTTCAAGTCTGTCACTGAGTGGTTAGAGAGGTTAAAGTGTTCTCCCACTGGTTTTTGAATGTTATGATTCCTGACATCAGGAATCATAACATTCAATAAAGAATAAATGGACACAAATCTGACATCAGGAATCATAACATTCAGTAAAGAATAAATGGACACAAATCTGACATCAGATTTGCACCTATCCTACAGTGCCTAGCACAGCTTTCTGAAGCAAGTGTAGAATGTTCTGTTGCCTAGGTTGAACAGTTCTGTTCTGCACCTGATTCGTGCAGGAGCTGCAAGGGGAGAACCCCTGTCATGCTCTCACACACATGGGAGATGAGTTTGCATCATGCATCTTGCTCTCGCATACAAAATGCTAGAGCATTTGAGATGATGGCCTCGGGCAGAACGTGTGTGCCACTGATAGTGTGCCATCTGCATGTCAGAGAGACAGAGTGGGTGAGGTAATATCCTTTACTGGACTAACTGCTGTTGATGAGAGAGACAAACTTTCAAGCCACAAAGAGCTCTTCTTCAGGTCTGGGAAAGGCACTCATAGCATCACAGCAAAATGCAAGGGAACAGATTGTTTAGTTTAAATTTATTGTTTGATCCAGTGTCTCGCTCCCAGGTGCAGTGTTGTGTAGCTTTTCTTTCAGGATGAGGACTGATAGGTCAGATATAGTGATCGCTTTGTGAAAAGCATTCTCGCACGGGTGATGGCAGGGCAGTAGCAACAAAGAACGTGGCCCCCTCTGAACATATGTCCGGGGCCCCTTACACGCAGAAACTGGAATGCGGTATTTATTTTATACAATATACAGGGTTCATATTATGTATACATAGGCCTACAGTGTACATGTATTCCGTATTTACGCAAAGCGCTTCTTTCGAGCCTTGTTCTCCGCAAATTGGTTAATCAATGCATCATAGTCCAGAGATCTGGCAATCTTGTTTTCGATTGAGATAACTGCAAGCGCAGAAAGCCTGTCATCTGTCATGGTTGAGCGCAGGATATTCTTGATCAGTTTCATTCTGCTGAAGCTCCTTTCAGCACCGGCGACAGTAACTGGTGTGGCCAGAAGAATTCTGATGCAAATGCAAAGATTCGGATATATCTCCTGAAGGCTGTTCTTGTATATGTACGTTAAAAAATTGTTTGCCGTGACAAGTCCTCTCTCTTTCTCGATGACATAAATAAAATGATTCAATTCCATTATGAGTTCATTGGCATCAATGTCTCCCATTTTTCTTTCAAAATTTTTGCTGTGATTCTCCAGTTCATTTTCTCTGTGACACTGCTTCAGGCTGTTAGCGTTGTACAGAAATCCAAACAACTTATACCACTCCACGAGTTGGTCAAATCGCGACGAAACAGAAGATATGGCCTGATCAGTGAGAACAAGAAAGAACTGCGATTTGAATTTTTCTTCGGCAGAAAGACGACTCGAATCATCAGCACATTTGTAATCAAACATTCTCTTCTTACGTCACACCCTGGTTTCTGGAAACACCTGCTCAATACCCATATGCTCTGCTATTTCACGTGCATTTGTGACCACAGAGTTATATCCTGTATTTCGATAGTCTTCCAAAAACTTCATTGTAGCACCGACTTCTGCCTGCAGTACGTCAATTGACACATCTGGTGACTGAATTAATTTGCTGGTTTTATTGACGTGAAATAGTATATTGTACCACGTGTACACAGTCAGAACAAAAGGCCACGTAGTAACATGGTCTAAAAGCGCACCGGCTTCTGTTGCTGTATTGCCATCTTTCTTTTCGAGTGCATATTATCGCAAAGATGACAAAGCATTGCACAATTCTTCAAGGTGATAATGCAATGGCTTCACAGCATCAATTCTCGACTCCCAATGAGTGTCCGATAACCCTTTAACAGATATTGGCATATGTTCTTGAAGTATATCCCAACGTGAAGGTGACGAAGAAAAGATAACGTATATTCTGTTAATCAGACCGAAAAAGTCAATGGCATATTTCGATGACTTTGCCGCGTCTGAGATCACAAGATTCCAAGTGTGAGCTCCACATGGTACATACAAGGCACGGTCATTTATTTCTAGCATGCGGGCTTGAACTCCTTTATTCTTTCCTCTCATATTTGCGCCGTTATCATAAGCTTGGCCTCTCATGTCAGCTATGTCTATTCCTAAGTTGTTTGCCTTTTCAAGAAACGCTTCCAATAAGCCCTCGCCAGTTGTATCATGAACATTAAGAAAACCAACAAACGCTTCACGAATATTGACACCATCTTCACCCTTGCATTCAACAAAGCGTAACACCACAGACATCTGTTCTTCATGTGACACGTCGGGAGTACAGTCCAAAATAACTGAATAATATTTTGCTTTTTTAAGCTGCGCTATGTTGGCCTCTTGAATGTTACTGGCAACAAGTTGAATCAGCTCGTTTTGGATCTGTGGACTGAGGTACTGAACATGTGTCTCTGCCTTCTTAATCCTCTGTAAAAGTTCGCTGAGGACAGTATCATACTTTGCAAGCAATTCAAACAGTCCCAAAAAGTTGCCATTCGAAGGATCGCCGAGCTTTCCATTACTTCCTCGAAATGCTAAGTTTCTTTCGGACAAGAAAATAACGACATCAACCATGCGTTTGACAACATTTCTCCAGAAATCTCTTTCTTTCAGAAAAGCCTGCAATTCGAGTTGGTCAATAGATGTACGGTTTACTATGCCTGACCGAAGGTCAAACCATTTCACCATATAGTCTTGATGACCTTTGCCTGTTTCATGCTGCTGAAGTCTTTTTGACAGTGCTTTCCAAGCAGATGTTCCACGACGTAGCGGTATGTCGCCAGTGCCAAATAATTTACAACAAAAACAAAAAATGGCATCTTTCTGAACTGAGTACATTAACCATGAACGTCTTATTTTCTCACCATTTGCCATGGTTCGATAGAAATGAGTACTTGTGAACCTCCGTCTTTCCTCGTTTAAATGGAAATTTGTAACTTTCATTCTGCTGCGGTGGGCCACGTGCAACAATGTCACACACTTGCCTGTCCGATATTATAGACGGCCAATCTCCTGGATCATCAGTCAGTGGTTCAGATTCAGATACTTCTTTCCCGGCAGCAGCTGGAATATCTGTCACAGTTTGTTGGTAGAACAACTGGCTTCACCTTCGACCTCACTTGAAGCACTTCTGGCTACGATTCGTCGCTGCTAGCGCTGTCT
Organism: Mauremys reevesii; assembly: GCF_016161935.1. NCBI lineage: Eukaryota > Metazoa > Chordata > Testudines > Geoemydidae > Mauremys > Mauremys reevesii. Next base: position 89,592,924 of record NC_052629.1, read on the forward strand.
GTTTCATGTGCCTGTACCTGTACGTTGGATTGCAGCGCAAAATACGTTGACAACTTTGGAATTTTCTCAAGTTCCTTCTCGGCATCTTTTGCTGCCTTTCGTTTACTAGCTCCGCTCTTATACGTTCTCTTAGACATCACAAAGCACGCTTTTGCTGCCTTTCGTTTACTAGCTCCGCTCTTATACGTTCTCTTAGACATCACAAAGCACGATAAAAATTAAACTAAATTAATAACATTTATCCGCCGACCGTTATTATGAACGCAAATACACATTCTTTGAATAGGTCCAACTAAAATTCGAAACTGACCGACAGACAACTGATGTAGCCAATAGCATTATGATGTATCATAATGACTTCACGGTTTTGTCAGTAAAACTGACATGGATTGTGCAATAGCGTCAATAAATGTCACTTACCTAGTTATACCTTACATTTTTTTTGCCACTTTTAGGGGCCCCCTTCCTTGCGGGGCCCCCTCCGGTCGGAGGGTGCTCGCTACGCCTCTGGGTGATGGGGTGTTTGTCTTTTATCACTTTCCTGTGTGAGTTCATTCAAGTGATCAGTGATTGTCTTGTTACACCCACATAGTTGTCGTTGGTGCACTTAGTGCACTGGTACATCACATGTTGTGATAAGTATATGTAGATCTTGAAAGGTGTGTTGTGGAGAGTGTTGATCACAGTAGCAGTGGAGATATGTCTGTAGGTCTTGCATCTGATGCTGCTTTGATTTTTTTCCTCACAAAGTATTTTTTTTTTTAATTTCACTAGGAGTTTAAATTAATTACTCTGATAGACACTAAAAATCATGGACTGAAGAGAGAGACTGGATTTATGGCTTATTACAACACTCTAACCAGTTAAGGCCAGGTTTACAATATAGACTTACATTGTAAGGGGTGTGAAACATCCAACCTAATCCACAGTGTAGACAGTGCTCCGTTGGCAGGAGAGCTTCTCCCATAGGCATCTCCTGGTGGTGGATTAACTATGCTGATAAAATGTTGCATAGCAGCTTCTCTTAAATTTAGTCGAGGCCTAGCCTCTTCTTTTTGTCCTATGACTGCAGGGGTGGAAGCAGGCTAGTCTTCCTTGATTGGTCCCTTAGAATAGGTGCTTGCCTGTAGCTGTGATGGCGGGAGTCCCTTTCCCTGAAGGTGAGCGCCTCAGCTGCTCCACCCACTTTGTCTGCCTAATACCCTGGAACCCCCAGGGCTACACATCCCTGTGTGTCACACGGGCAGGGGGGGGGACCCAACCTGAGCTAGGTGCATGGAGGGACTGGGCCCCCTGGTAGCACAACTCCCACTACCCATCAGCTGTGGGGATGGGGCGCCCCCTGACAGCCTGGATCCCCTCGTCCCCCTGGGTGGGGCTGGGGGCGTGACCTGGGCGGGGTTGCGAGCGGCGCCGAGGGAGCGGGCTAACGCGGGGGGGGGGCGATAGGCAGGCCCCGCCCCTTGGCGGTGGCGTGGCCGGGGGGCGGGGCTAGGGGACCGAGCTCGCTGTGCCGGCCGCCGCCGCGGCTCTTTGGCAGGGACCGGCGGGCTGCGGGCCCGCGCGCTCTCGGGGCCATGCGGAGGGGGCTGCCGCCGCTCCGCCGCTGGCTCGGGGGGCGGCCGGCCGGGCCCACGGGACTCCGCGGGCTCTGCAGCGCCGCCGCCGGCCGCGCCGCGCCGCCCCCCGGGGAGAGCGGAGACGGCACCAAGGTAACCGGCGAGCCGCGGGGAGCAGCCGCCTCCGCGCCCCGGGGCAGAGGGCTCGTGGCGCGGGGACAGCCTGCAGCGTCCCCCGGGGGAGCGCATGGAGCCGGGCGATCCCCGCGCAGCTGAGGGGCTGCCCCATCCCCCCCGGTGCGCTTTGATGTGGCTCGGAGGCGAACCGGCGTAAAAGCGAAGCAGCTGGAATCCGAGCCGGGCGTGGCCGTGTGCCCGTCCCCACTGAGGTTTAACACCGTCCCGAGAACAGGGATGCTCGTGGGGGTGCGCAAGCAGCTGGAGGGTTTCTTCTCTTTTGGCACGCTGTCATTGGATGCGCAGCTCGGTCCTGTGGCTCTCAGACCCCGTAATAATTCGTAGTGGTGTTGTCAGTCACTATGTATGTTCATAAAACTTTGGGGTAGTGCCTCACAGGTCTATATTACTGGATGGTGTAATTATGTGCATAGATAATCGACTGAAGTTAATACAAGTAGCTGATATGCAAAAATAACGGAAATCCTATTTGCTAGTGTCTTCTTGATAATTATGGATTTGCGAAGTTATTATGTATCTATCGTCAAGTGCTGCTAAAATAAGAATGTAATTTTCAAGCAATAGGAATATTCTAATAATCTTTGTAAACCATGAAATTGATGGATAATAACAACATGTTTATATAGTAACAATTACACTAATGAAAACATTTTCTTGTACTTCTCTCATGTTTTGTTGTGGTCCATAAACATCCAGAGAGTAAGAATTGCAAAGCAAAATAGTTCTGGTACTCAGATTCATGGAAACAGTTGTAAAACTGAGAGAGATACTCCTGTTCAAACATAGATATATCGAAGTGAAACATAAGTACTAGAGAGAGTCTTGTTTGCAAACTTTCACAGGCTGGTCTTCAAATATGATGCCAAACAATAATGTTGTACTAGAGGTGATAGTAATTGTATATACAAATGCTTACATGGTGGAAATCATAATTGTTCTGACAGCACGACAGAGGTCTTAGCTCTTCTCCTTGCCCCACAACGCCCCAGTAACTATTAGCATGGTGGTAGGTAAGTGAATAGAGTCAGATTTTGTACAAATTCATTATGGCTTAAATGTAATAATAAATGGAAGTTAAGTCTGCAAAAACCTACTGTGAGCTGCAGTTGAACTTGTTTTAGAATACGGAACAAAACATGTTCTTGTTCAAAATCTGAGGTAGAATACATGCTGTCTGGCTATAGTCTTTGATACATAATCACAGTTTCAGTGATGCGGACTTAGTTGTTACCAGTACAAATAGGCAATTAAAAAAAAAAACAACAAAAAACCCAGACACATTTCTTGAGCACTGGTCCAAAATTGTCCTGTTTCAAATTATTTGAAAGCTTGCTAATTAGTGCCATCTTGCAAAACTGTATACACCAAGGGTAAGAAATGGTGTGTATGGCTTTTTATTTTTGGCCAGAAGAATAAAGTATTAGGGTTTTATTTTTTATTGTAATGGGTAATAGGCAGGTGAGTAGACTTTTCTGCCTGTCATCATCTCTGGACTGTATTGTTAGTTTTTTCTTTGGCTCTCCTTTATGTTGATCTTGCATCTGAATGCATTAGGTGTGTGCATGTCAATGTACCACAATACAATATTTAGAGAATGTAAATAGTTAATTTTTTAAAAAAGCAGAGGTAAAGACAGAGACAAAACTGAAAAAAATGTTTTCACTCAAGATTTGAAAGTAGATGGAAAGGTGATAGGACAGAGCTACAGAAAGTTGAAGCAACTCAGGTATTTTGTAAAGTGTGGTTTTGTACTGACTGACAGGAAAGATTCAGGGTAGGCTGACTTTGTATTTCCACGTGTGCCAAGGAAACAAGATAGGTGACAGTGGTCTGCCCAACTGAGACTCTTGGAGGTCATGAAAAAGAGACAGTCATCAAGGGAAGAGGAGATGATGTGGATGAGCACCTCAGTAGAATTTTTTTGTTTTAACATTTCCTTCAGCTTCTGGTACCTAAGCTAGAAATGTGTCCTTCCAGTGGATTTCTGTTTGTAATTATTACGTTTTTAAATTGTGCGATAAAAGTATGTGTTCCTTGATAGACCTTTATAGGAATTGCTTTGTCACTTCTGGGGGAACAAGGGGGAAACACTGGGGAATTAATGGGATTGGGGGGCGGAGGGGGGCAGGGAAAGTTAGCTGTGTGCAGGAGACCCTGTGTACAGACAAAACTACACAGGATCATTTTAGGGGTCAAGACAAAGATGCCACATTTATTATGATAACAATTTGATTTATGACCAATAACTAATATCTTAATCCTTATATGCACACATTATACCCAATACCTATATACACACACACCCACCCATCCATCAGATTTTCTGCAGCTGCTGCATAGTTACCAGTCCTGAAGATAGCTTAAGTTCATGGCTTGATTTTGCAGCTTGGGTTCGTAGCTTGTGGCGGCTAACTGGACAGGAAAGCCGGGCACAAGGACGAGCTGGATCTCTGTTGGGCATGCACCGATGTCCTCCCATGTTGGCAGCAGAATGTTACCCTCCAAAGTCTTCCATCTCACCCATCCTTTTTGTAGGCTTTAGTTTGAATCCAGAGTCTATAGGTCTTGCTGTGTCACGCTGCCTCTGGGCTTGGTGATTGATCACCCGTCAATTTCAGGTATGACTTTCAGCCTTGGACCTGGCTTTGATCTTTCTTCTATTGTACCTTTTATTTTTAGGGTGGACACTTCTTACTTTGTTAGGGCTCTTGTCTGCATCTTCAGCCGGTGGTGTTTGAACTTTATTTCATCAGGACAGGCTGGGGCTGGAGGTTGATTCCATCATTCATACATGCCTCATTCACACATCTAAACTAAACTAATAAGATTACAACAGGGTTTGCAAAAATGAAGGTTGGAGGAAGCTTTTACAAAATGGAGTGAGCGTTTTAAAATGAGGTTTGAATTACAATATGGCAAACAGTGAACAGAAGTTATAATGTAGGCAAGTGTAGTGAATGGTGAACAGAAGTTACATTAATAAAGTGAACAATTAAAAACAATTTCATTTATCAGTTCTACATTGTCCCCCTTTTGACCCTTCAATCCAGGGGTATTGAACGGGTCACACTTTATGTAATTGTTTTAAGGCAGAACCAACATAACCGTTAGGATTACTAATAGGACAATGAGGGGATGAAAAATTATATTTAGAACTGCTGACCAGGGTGGGCTGCTTCTACAACCTTTTGCCCCTTGATTTATGACCATTACAGTAGTTGTTGACATTGTAGGGCACAGGTGATCTGTTGCAAACAAACCAAACAATTATAACCAGGTGAATATAACTAAAACCATTACAATTGACTAAACACCAGATATAACCTACACACAAATGAAAACAATTATAGTTATAATAATTGGGAATACAATAAAACCATTACAATTATTGGGTACATTGACAAATTAAAATGAGGACCAAGTTTGATGCTGCAATAGCCATCAAACAATAAAAGTTACTGATGTCAGGACCTCCTTAAGCACACACTACAAATAAGATTTTGTAGGAGGACCGCAGTTGTCATGCAAGGTTAAGCTGATTTGGACTTAAACTAACATTTAGTTGCTAAAATGTTGCAGAATCCCCTATTTTTAACAGTTGTTCTCAAGAGGTTTCTGGGGACCTGAAAGATGGGGCCCTACAATTATGGGCCAAGGTCTTACAGGTTATGGGGGCCCAAGAACTACCCTTTAGGGCTTGGGGAAGTAGAACCAGGGTGCATAGAGGAAAGTGTGGAATTAACAATACAAGCAAATGTAACTAACAATACAAATGTATTAATAACAAAAATTAACAACAAAATGACTATTAGAGAATCTAACAAAAAATAAACCTGATGCACTGGGGACCAAAGTTTTTTGGACACAAGTGGTGATTGATAAGCTGGATGAACATGGGGGAAGTAGAGAGAGGAAAAGACATTTGCCCTGTCTAGTGTAGTATTTCTCTTTTTCTGGACCCAGTGCTAGCACAGGACACCACTAGAGACAGACACAGAACACTGAACACAGACTTTGTCGTGACACTATAACCATGGTATTTTATAACACTTCGGCTGGTACCAGCTCTCCTGATGTTCTGGTTCAGAGCCTGAAAGATAGAAGCTTAGAAACAAATTAGCACAGTGCTCCCACATGGCAGACCCTGCTCAGTCTTTGCCACAGTGTGTTCGGTACTTGGAGCTGCACAAATGCTAATTAAGTGGTGCATTTCTTTGAGTTTACATTTTTTTATTTTAAAATCCCCAGCCACTTTGCCATGGCCTGGAGGTCTGAGGCAGAAGCAGGCACTGTTGTTACTGTTGCAATGGCATTCTGGCCCTGGGAGGAGGAATCTACCCAAATATTCCCCTTTCCACTCTCCAGAGGGGTCCCAAAAATTTGCCCCTTATGGGGTCTCAAATGTTCCTTCTTCTGATGTTACTGCTGCTGTAAGATGTGAGAGTGCTGTTTTAACACTCTGTACTCAACCTTAAGGGCATCTAACTAGGTTTGAGTACTACATACATTTTTATTTCTCTGCTTTTGCAGCAGAGGCTTGTAAATCTTGGTGCAGTTTTTTTTAATTTTTACATTTAGCCAATTAAAGGAATACCTCATTACAGGTTTTCCACAGAAGCCAAACTGCAGCTGCTTCCTTTTTCATTGGAGTTGAGGGTTTATATACCTAGCCAATTTGTTGTTTTTAAGAATATCTTTAGACAGTGTTGTTTAAAAAAAAAAAATTTCCCCAACAGTTGTGAGCAACGACCAACCACAACAAAACCAAATTAAGTATCAAGCACTATAACCCTTAATTCCTAAAAGAGCAGCTTACAACATATTGGAGAGGAGACAGAGCAGGTCAGTCAATATGAGAAGCGGGTAGTGAGTGGTCAGGACTGCTGACAGTAGGTGGATGGGGCAGAAAGTAGTCTATATAGTTTAGTAAAGCTAGTAGATAGTTTTGCTATCACAGCTGTGTCTGCATGGGCATTTTTCATGAACTCTCCCAGTATTGCACTGTCAATGCAACAGTGGGAGGTGAGGGCACTAGTGTAGTTCAACCATTGGCATTTCTGCCACTGTCCACTGCTTCAGCTCAAAAAAGGTTTAGATAACAGCCACTTGGTGCTGTCTTTAGATTAGCACTCCTGCTATTGCTGTCACTGGTGAAACTGTACTAATGTTAGTGCAGTGGTGGGTAGATGAGGTTAAGGCATCTAGAAAACCATTAGACACAGAGATGAAAATTGAATTGCCGACTACTTTGCATTCACTAACTCTGTCTTTAGAGCAATGTTTCTCGAATGCGGCAACATGTGGCCACAGGGGGCTTTTCGTGCAGCCACAGCCTCCTGGCTGTGATGAGGGGGCGAGGGGGAAGCAGTGACCCCTCTTCCAGGGCCACAGTGGGGGTTGGGCCCTGCCCTGCCCTGCTTCGGAGACAGAAACACTGGAGGTGTAGGCAGCTGGTGAATTCCCCACTTTCCCTGGGGCGGGTGGGCAGGCTTTGGCCACGGGGCTTCAGGCTCCATCCAGGTGATAGCAGGCTCTGGTCCCAGGCTCATCACCCATGCCATTGTCCCTGGGCCCCGTTGCCTCCCTGCTCAACTCCCCATCCAGGGCTTAATTTGTCCCAGAGCTTGCTGGGACTGAGTATGTCTGCTGTGAAAAGTGATATTAACAAACACACAAATATCTCTTTTCACAGCAGCAAACTTACTATCTAGCAAGATTTAAAAAAAAATGGGGGGGGGGGCAACCAAAAAAGCAAAAGAAACAACAACAAAAAGACAAGAACATGCAAAGCACCCTATTTGTGCTTCTATTCTGTTTAGGTCCAGTAAAGACTAGAGACCACTGTACATTATTTTTATTACTGAGTCTGAAAAAACCCTACATAAATAAACTACAGTGATTTGGACATGTATGTATATGTGCATATTTATTTTTTCTAAAGTTTAATTACTTTAGGAAAAATTGTCAGCGAGGCCACCAGCAAGAGTTGGTGGCCGCACTCTGAGGCCTCCAAAAAAAATTGTTGCGAGAACCCCTGCTTTAGAGGCCCCTCAAACAAAGAAAAAGAAACTGCCTCTTTGAAATTACTATCTTTCAATGAGTTGTCATAACCATACTGTACATTTGTTGGAACTTATTAGTTGACAAGCTGAAGAAGGCATGAAGAGAAGCTATATTTGGGTGTGTAGCCAGAAGCAGCCTTCAGCCCAAAAACTATTCGGATGTCTAATCTTCAATGTTTTGGAGCAGGATTGGGATTGAGAAAGAAGTGTGTTACAGATTGAACCATCGGTGTTACCAACTCTAGCAGCTAATTTGAGTCTTCAGAGGAAACACTGGTTTTTAAATGCTGTATAAAATGGCTCAAATCAACTCCTCCAGTTACCATAACATTAAGTAGGTTGTGCTTAATCAACTGTGCTCCTGTTGTCATCAGCTTACTCAGAGAATATCAATGCTTCAGCTGCAATATAATTCACTTTTTAAGTATGTTCCTTAAATCAAAAATGTAATTTGCTTTTCCCTTGCCAATATCTGTCACATTTGGTCAGTCTTCCCAACTGAAGGAATAGCCTGAAGGGATAGCCTTTTTCATGCACTGATGAGCTGCTATAGTTCTACCTGTCATAAGCCAGTGATTATCTAAAGCTTTCTAAAAATCTGTCACGAGGTTTGGCAACCAATCTAATAAATAGATTAAGGGTTTGCTAATAAAGCAGGCTTCTGTGTGCCAGTCTTCTGACAATGCAGTGTATTTTTGCATAGTTCACTTGATTTTTCAAACAAAAGGAAGAAATTAAGAATGGTACTTACATTTTCTCATGAGCTGTTTGAGTATCATGGTATGCATTTCCCCTCGTTCTCATAGCACTGTTTGATGAAGTGGATGTTGTCAGGAGAGAGTTCTTGTGTTTTGTAACGAAAAATTAAATTCATACATTTTATAGTTTTACAGTCTTGAATATTTAGTACTTTTATATATGCTCTATGTATTTAGCAGCAGGCAGCTTATACAGCAAAATCTAACTTTGAATAAACCAAAATTCTTTGCTTTAAAACTGATCTTCCCCATTCTTCGCTTTCCCTTTTTAATCTTGTTCTGTAGGCGCACTTCTCAATGATTTCACTTGTGAAATGTTTGACATGTTGATGTATTAAAGATTGCAACGTTACTATCTTTATCTCTCACCAACACTTGCAGGTTTTTTTTTTTTGCCAATCAGTCACCATACAAATTAAAGCATGTTAAAGTGCTTTGAGGAAGTCTGCTTGTATGATCCTGGAGAATATGCAGTTTTGAAGAACACTTAGCTTGTAAATTAGTACCATTTCTTGTAATTAAAGAAATAATTACTTAAGCAGGCTGCTTTTGCCAAACCAGTTTTTAAATCAAATGTTAGCATTTGCTCTGTGAAATGTTGCCGTTATCAGTATACTGAAATTAAAGTGGGCATTTTTTCCCTCTAAGGCTGTTAGTTTTTGACAGCAGGGAATCAATTTGTGCAAACCCAGAGGACTGTACTTCATTTTCTTTAGACTCTGGTGATTACAGCAAAATCTGCACAGAGAACCTAAATCCACAAAATCTCCAGAATTCCATTGCTAGCTGCGTGCAGCCCTTGTGAAAGTTAATCCAGTTCTAGGTCTGAATTAACTTTCAATTTAATACAACAAAGTAGGTTTTAAAGTTATGGAGAGTTGATCTTTGGGTCATACAAAAAGAGAGGGGCTGGTAGTTTCAGGAGCTTTTTTTTTTTTTTTTTTTTTTTACATAAACTCTATGCTGGCACTTAGCTTAACAATGCTTGCCTGTGCTGTGACAAGGAATTCCTTCACTTACTTGCATTTCAATATGTAGGATAGTCTGGGAGTAGGCCGGTTGTATAATCATTCAGACTAGATGTGGGATGATGTTTATATGCAGTGTAGGACTGGCAGGATGAGGTGTGGGGCACAAGGTCTCCATTCCCTGCAGAAGCAACTGCTTCAGCTTCCATTATTTCAAAATGATTTAGAACATAAATAAAGAATCCTCACACCTGGTATCATTTTGGGGAAATAGTATGTCTTGGGAGAAAATGCAAGAGGAAGAGAAGGCAACACTTCAGAGATGCCAATATATTACAACAGTCTAATCCTCCCCCACGCTCTTCTGCCTGCCTGTACAAATATAGGGTTGTTATTACAAGATGATACAGTGTATTGAGCCTTGTGGAGAGTGTAAGTGGCATGACTTAGCTTCAGCCTGCCTCTTTCTTTTTCCTGATTATTGAAAAAAATTTACTCTTGAGGCTCTGGAAATCTTGTAATTTCATCCAGCCAATCTGAATGTTTTTTTTTTATTTTGGTTGATGAAAGAATAATCTACTTGACAAGCATCTTCCAGTATGTATGGATCTGTTCTCTTCTTGTGCAAGAGCTTTAAAGTGTATATCTGGCTTGCACATCAATGAAAGAATAAGCATATTCCCCATGCAAAACGGTGTGTTAAGGTTAAGAATTTAAATACAAACATGTCAAGAAATTCTCCTACACAAACCTTACTGCTTAGAGCAGTGAGGAATATCCCAGTCTTCATTGAATTTCACAATGTTGACAATGTTTATCCTCAGCTTCTCATCCTTCCCCATCTCCTTTTGCCTGTATTGACATCCTTTGTCCTCTACTTTAGCTGCTTTCCTAAATCCTGATGTCCTCTTTCCTCTTGCCTGTTTCAAATTGATTGTGTGAGTTAGTAATTGGTAGCAAAGGGAGGGAAAGTAGCATCGAGATTGAGAGAGATTCCTGGTAGCTGTGAGGTAGAGCAGGGTAGGACTTCACTCTGTGCAAGAGTCCTGAATCCTGATCTACCTTGTATCTCAGCTACTTAAAGTTCTTTCTTGCTTTCTGGATTATTACCCCTAAATGACCTCCTAAGCAGCCTTTTTCCAATTATCCTATACCTGGGGACCGGTAGGTTTAAGAGTTAATGTAGTGTACATGATTAAACTGTTTCAGGCAATATAAAAACTGAAACACACTTTTGGTTTCCCCTTAAATGAACCAGAAATCTTTTTGCCATTCAAGGTTCATGTTCTTGAAGGCCCTAATCCTCATCTCTTAGCACAGTGGCTCTCAAACTTTTTTACTGGTGACCCCTTTCACATAGCATGCCTCTGAATGTGACCCCCCCCTTATAAATTAAAAAACTTTTTAAAAATATATTTAACACCATTATAAATGCTGAAGGCAAAGCGAGGTTTGGGGTGGAGATAGACCACTCACGACCCCCCGCCCGTAATAACCTCGTGACTCCCTGAGGGGTCCTAACCCCCAGTTTGAGAACCCCTGCCTTAGCTCTTGGAGTTGGGATATAAGGCTGCCACTAACGCTCCTTTTTAAGGCTTTTTTTTTAAAATCAATTGTGACCCATTGTGCACAACATTCATGGAGAGATCTTGGTCCTGCACGTTTCCAAGCCCTCCCAGATATATGGTAACAGAACTGTGAAATATCCTCCTCAAGGCCCATGGGGGGTGTAGGTGGAACACTGAGAAGTGCTGCTACTACAGGCATGAAAGAAGGCTCTCTCAAAATGCCCTATTACATAATTGAACATACAGCGGAATGTACTGTACAATCTAATGAAAACCAAACCACTGATTATAATACTTGGTACTGTGTAAGTGTAGTGCTAAGTGCTTAACTGGATTCAAAAAAGGATTAGATACTTACAGGGCTAATGAGAACATGCATGGTTAATTTAGATATGATAAAAAAATGAGAGATGAACACAGGGAGGGATAGCTCAGTGGTTTGAGCACTGGTCTGCTAAATCCAGGCTTGTGAGTTCAATCCTTTAGGGGGCCATTTAGGGATCTGGGGCAAAAATCTGTCTGGGAATTGGTCCTGTTTTGAGCCAGGGGTTGGACTAGATGATCTCCTGAGGTCCCTTCCAACCCTGATATTCTATGATAGCACTCCTGCTTAACTCAACCAATGGCATGGGTTAGGAAGGCATTTCATAACTGTATATTATGGAGTTTCTTGCGCCTTCCTCTCAAGCCTATGTTACAATCAACTGTAGGAGATAATATGCTGAACTAGATGGACTGCTGCCCTCATCTTGACCAGAGGCCAATTCCAGATGCTCAGAGGAAGGTGGAGGAAATCCATAATTTCAAAGAGGAAAGGCAACAGTATATATAGACCAGGAGTGTCCACAGGTAGGCTAGTTTTCTCTCCATCTGTGGGAGTTGACCTCACCCGTCCACCTTTGCGTGTCTCTCAGGTTTTGACTCCTGATCCAGGATCAGCCCACCACCAGTTAGGGAGTGGGTGCTGTTATGCTTCAACTCTAAAGTCACTGGCTTCCAGCTTTCTTCAGAAAGCAACCCAGTTCTTCCTTCCCCTGTTTGAGAATGTATAGGTTTTTAGGACTTAATGGAAACTGCTGTACCATACCTTGAAGTACTTACTAGACTTCTTTTAGTCAAAGATAACTGATCTAGCGTGGGACTCCTGACTGCATGGGTAGGTCTGTGAACATTTCTCTCCACACTGTTTGCAGAGGATCAGACAACGTTCAAGGTGCTCTGTGCAACTGAAGTGGACAGAATGGAAGTTGGTTGCTCTCTTGCTTACAGTGTCTCTCAGCAATTCATCTATTGTAATGTCCCTCTGGGAAACCCCCATAACCTTTTGTTGCTCTGTCACACTTGGCCAGTCAAGCTCTCCAATCGCCTACAGCTCTTTAGGAAGTGGATGACCACTTCATCTTCTGTGGACCCCTTCCTACGCTTCTGCTGCAGAAAGAAAAGGGCTTTCTCCTCAGAGGGATGCCATAGACTTTAAGCAGAAAAAGGATCCTGAGCCAGAGGCATATTATCTGTCCCTCTCATAAGATCTGGAGTCTCATATCTCCTATGACTTTATCACTTTGGAGTTGAAACACCCCAAGAGGTTTGCTAAAAAGAAATGCTTTGGCAGAGGAAGTCCTCTCATTTCTGTCATTCTGAATGTCCTCAGCCAGGAATGGGAGTATTAATTGTGGTGGAATTTGGAAGCAGTTATCCTGTTCCATCATCAGAGGATAAACAATAGTATCTTTATTAGTAATGTGTAGGAGTCCTAGTCATGGGTGATGCTCCCATTGTGCTAGGCACATTACAAAAACATATCAGTACTCCTGAGGGAATTCTGTGCCAAAAAATAAAAAATTCTGCACACAGTATTTTAAAATTCTCAATATTTTATTTGTCAAAATTAGCACAATATAGTCACACCAGTTTCAATTATTTTGGTAATTTATTTCAAAATACCTATCAGCAGTATGTCTGTAACAGTACAGACAAAAAAAAATTCAGGATATGTTTTTTTGACAAATAGATTCTTTGCTAGGCTTATTAATACAGAACTTTGAGTAATTCATTTAAACTACAATACAGAAACATATTTCCCTCACCCCTCAGAAGCAGTGCAGAGGCTTGGGGGAGTCAGGGGAGCTGAGGGAGAGGGAAGGAGCCTGGAAGCGAACCTGGAGAGTTGTTGGGTGTAGGTGGCAGAAGTATGGAATAAGTTGTTTTTTTTTTTTTTTGAGGGATGGGAGAGGGAGTGTTAGGGAGTTGGGGAGCTTCCTCCATGCAGACCCTGGCTGACCCTGAGCCTCTCCCATTCAGTCAGGCACCTCTGCCCCTGTTCGCATGTGGTCCTTCAACACTCTTCCCGTTCAGCCCCTGGCTCAGTGGTGCCCCCCCATTAGCTCCTGAGCCCGTGCTCCAGTCTGTCCCCCTACTACCCTTCTGAACTCCTAGCAGCCCCATGTGCCCCACTCTGTCTTGACCTGGCTTGGCGGCAGGGTGCTGTGATGAATGCATTTGGCTGCTGGCTGTTCTGGTGCCACAGCAGCCTCTTGTCGGTGAAAGGCAGAACTGCAGCACTTCTCAGGCAAAATGTATTTGGCGGGGGGTGGGAGGAGGAGTAGAGAAATCTGCACCGGACATGAATTCTGCATGTGTGCAGTGGTGCAGAATTCCCCCAGGAGTAATAACAGAGAGACAGTCCTTGCCCCAGAAACCTTATCTGTTCCCAGCCTGCATCTTTGTCCTTTCATACACCTTTTTTTTTTCTGTTCTTGCCACAGACACCATCAGCTTTTCTCCCTTTCAGTTCTCAGAGAGTGGAACCTGAACCAAAAAGTCTTCTGGATGCACTGTTCCCTGGATCCCATGGCGCTTGGTTTACAATTCTCACTTCTGCTTCTGGGTGTTCACCTCTAAGAGCAATGGGTATGGGTGCATTCACTTGAGATGGGGTGAAAGAGCTGTGATATATTCTCTTTGTTTCTCCTTCATTTACTAGATTCTGAAAACCAATATTGCATCGCTGCAGTCCTTTCAGCTGGCAGACATGCGATATTGGTGGTGGTGAAGTGGTCGATGCATATTAATTTTTTTAAATTGTTTCTTCGTGGTTCTATGCCAGGTGCTATTAAACATGCTTGAAACTTCTTGGTGTCTGCATTCTTTGTCTAATAGAATGAAATGGATTCTTTACACCACAGCTAATCATGTAACTTAAGTCTTCTAGAATCCAAGTCAGAGTCTTATTCAATGAATCTCTCAACAGTGATGTTAAAGGATGATGTGTAGATGATTTTGGGACTTCCTTGTACCTGTGCTTAGCCAGTAATCCATTAAGGGAAGATCTGCTGGTTGACCTAAATTCTTGTTTTTGTAAATTACTTAACAGCTGTCTCCCCTCCAAAAGAGTAAAATTGGCTTTAGGGAGCTAGAGTGCATATTAAGATGAAGCAAAGGTTTCATAATTAATCTTACATAACTGAAAAAAATATAGCTCATAACTGAAAGGATTCTAACGCGTTAGCCTTCAGTATTTAGATTGCCAGACATCAGCAATACATTCACCGGAAAAGATAAAGAACAGTCTATTAAGAAATACATCGTTATTTATCAAACTACAGTATATTAGTTATTTAGTAAGGCTTGATGACTTCTTAAAAATGCGTGCAACTGTGTTCACTCAAGCTGCTCCTAGCCTTTCGCCCTAACACCTGAAACTATTTTCTTTTTAGATCAAGGAATTATGTACTGAAATGTGTATCAAATACAACAAATGCAGAATTCATGTCAAGAACAGCACTGCAATGTCCTATGACAATATTAGTTCAAGAATTTAATATTCCCATTTAAAAAGATGACAGTATGAGAATCAGAAAGTTTTGTAATAGGATCTCCTCAACAGATGTGGTTATCTAGGGCAGCATTTCCCAAATTGTGGGTCAGAAGCCCAAGGGAAGAGGGCATGGTATTGTAGAGAATGTCTCTGGGTGGAGAAATATGAATTCTTAACGCCAAGAAAATCTTTTGGTGTTTTTTTTAAACAATAAACAGCTCATGCTTAGTTAAATACAATTCACAAAAGAAAAAAAACCCAAACCAAAACTCACCCTATGTTAAAAGAACTTTTTTTTTTTTTTAAAGTCAGACCCTCAAAAGCTAGGAAATGCCTTCTTGCGTATGCGTTTTGATTGTCTTGTAATGACATTGTAAACTCCTGCCTCGTTCCGTGCAGAGGACGGACAGTGCTCACTTAAAGAGCAGGTATTCAGTATTTTGAACAATCTTAATTGTTCAGTGTGTGGCCCTATACTTTATTTTCTGTATGATAATCACACTTTGGTTTATCTTCTCATGGGCTTTTCTGTGCTGCTTATCACTACAGTACCTGAGTGCTTCGCAAATGTGAATGAATTATTTTCACAACACCCATGTGAGAGGAAGGGGGCATATGGTATTATCCCCATTTTACAAATGGAGAACTGAAGCACAGAAATGAATGTAAAAAGTTTCCACTAATTTTGTTTGCTCAATTTTCAGATGCTGAGGACCTGATTTTTCAGTACTTGGCATTATATAGTACTTCATATATTCAGAACACAGCTCCTGTTAACTTCAGCTGTGAGTGTTCATCACTTCTGCAGATCAGACCCCAGGTATCAAGTCTGAGCATCCAAAAAAATGAGGAATACCATTAGTGACCCCCTGAGGAAAAAATTGGTTTATGTGACTTGTCTTGGAGAACTGTATTCTAGACCTGCCTCTGCTATAGAACATTCAGCTGCCTTAACCATGAGACCATCCCTTCTCTTCCTTCAATCCCCTGCCTCATTCACGTATCTTCCAATTTCTACAACAGATAAGGAAAGGATCCTACAGATAACAGCCTCCTTTGCTACACAGCTGTGGTTCATTCCCCATCCAATAGTATGATAGTCTTTAATTATATGATCATAATGCATATGCACTAGAAGGAGATGAGATACACACTCAGTCATGGATTACACACACATTTACTGACAGCAGAGGAATCTAGAGACTCAGGAATATTTGTTTCAGTCCTAATCTACTCTTTCCCCTTCCCTCTAGTCTGGGTTCTTTCCCCTTTGCATTTGAATCAGATGCTTTCTGGGTGCTAGCAGGGAGAATGTAGTGTCAGTGAGAGCACAGGATGAGACTGTCTCCGTGCGCTCAGTTCCAGTGCCCAGCTCCAAGTAGCCATTTCAGAGGAAGTCTGGCTTTATCCCTATAGCCCTGGGCTGGAGGGAGTGTGCACCATCACTGTGTGGGGATGATGGATGTGTAATCTGCTCATACACAGGAGCTATGAGGGGATGGAGCATGCTCAGGGAGGATTCTTTTTCAGATTGTAGCTGCTAAAATCTGAGCATGTGTGAACTGCAGTTTTTCAAAAGCTTGTTACTTGGCCAAATTTGGACACCTTTTTAAAGGGACAGCAAAAGGCTCATCCCTGATACAACGACCACCCCCTGCCAAATTTCAGATCCTTACTCGAAAGCAGGGAGGTGCTAGACTTGTTAAAAGAGAAAGTCTTCAGAATTTTGTTAATATGAACAAAACATATTTTTCTCCAGCCTCCTTCTTGTAATGGGTGAAATTTTCCAAAAGCTTCTGTCTGAAGCAGACACCCAGCATGGGAAACTTCAGCCCAAATGGTTAAAGGCTGGCACAGTTATTAGCAATGGAAAACAGGGTCTTGTAATGGGAAGTATTGGGCAACGTTAATAGGCTGCACTATTAGTTCCACCTATAATACAGTATTTCTTGCATTCAGGAAGGTGAGTACTTGCTGGAGTGCAGTGTGAGAAAGAGGAGCCCTACTTGTTAAGCTATAGTTCAGTTGTTCTCAAACTGGGTCAGGACCCCAAAGTGGGTCTTGACCATGTTTTAATGGGGTTGCAAGGGCTGGCTTAGACTTGCTGAGGCCCGGGGCCAAAGCTGGAGCCGGTGGCTTCAGCCCTGGGTGATGGGGCTTAGGCTACAAGTCCCCTTGCCTGAGGCTGAAGCCCTTGGGCTTCAGTTTTGGTCCTCTCGCCCAGGGCAGTGAGGCTCAGGCTTTGGTCTCCTGGGGCCATGTAGTAATTTTTGTTGTCAGAGGAGGTCGCGGTGCAATGAAGTTTGAGAACTGCTGCTACAGTTGAATGTGCCTGGAAACAGGGTGATGTGACCATCACAAGGGAAAACGTAATATCTAAGTGTTGTGTAAAACGAACACTCTGCTGCAGTTGCAGTCACAGCCCACCCACCAGGATAGCCACAGTTGCTTTGTATTATGTTTATTTTGTTGGTAATGGAAAGCACCAGTCTTCTCATTAGACGCACGCACAAAATACTGATAAATATTCAGAGCAGGGAAAAAACACAACTTACACCACCCTACAGAGACCATATCTCTCTCTGGCACAAAAAAACTAACTGACTCTGGAGTATGTTCTTTACATCATCTTGTACCAGTTTTGCTGAATTTGGGCCAATGTTCTGAAATATTTTGAAACTTATTCTCATTTGTAAGAATCTCTAGGGAGGTCACAATTATTTGGGTACTAAAAAGGGGCTTGAGATAGGGAAAAAATTTTGCACTGGTAAGTTTGGCAGTTGTGCTCCCATAACCATAAGAAATGTTGCAGTGTCTGGTTTTATCTATGTGGCACCTGGTGCATGGGATGAGGTGACCCATTCACAGAACTCCAGGTGGTCACACAGCTTTTCTTGGTTTGTATTTAAGCTTTATTGAATGTGTGCAGTAATGGAAATAATTACATATTTTTTTCTCGTTACAGCCCAACATGCCTACTTTTGGCTTCCTCTTCGACATTGATGGGGTACTGGTACGAGGAAAGACTCCAATTCCTGCTGCAAAAAAAGCCTTTCAAAAGCTAGTTAATTCTCAGGGACAATTCTTGGTGCCGGTAGTATTTGTCACCAATGCAGGAAACTGCCTTCGCCAGAAGAAAGCTGATCAGTTGTCTCATATTTTGGGAGTGCCGGTGAGTAATGTAAACTTATTTTAAAGGTTTCAGAATTTTGTTAGAGGGAATGTAATGAGGGGAGGATCTTGCATTAAATGCATTTCAGCTGTTCAGTTAACAATCTTCTGGTTTTCTTTTTGAATAAGAGAAAATCAAGTATTTGTAAAGCCCTTTGAAATCTTTGGTTGGAAGGAACTCTAGAAGTGCAAAGTATTATTATTACTAACTACTACTAATGGTATTTCTCAGTATCAAAGGGTACATTACTATTTTGGTAGTAATTATCTGCCTAAGAGTTCCACACTAGTAGCTCTATTTCCTGCTGGCATGAAATTCTGCTCATGCAAACTGATCTCCTGCAATGACATCATCATCCAAGATGATAACTTGCTCCTAGCTCCTGCCTCCCTCTTATACATGAAACACTTCTATCCTGGTATATGACACAGGGAGGACTGGGCACTGCTGCCCATGGGGTTAAAGTGCTTGTCATGAGTCAAGGGCTGGGTGTTTGAATCCTGCTAAGATAAATGTTTAAAGTTTAGAACAAGATTTTTTTCACTCTGTAGTGATCCTCATTTCAATAGGTGTCATGGGCAATATATATCTACGTATAAAATAATATCCGAAAATATTAAGATGTTAAAATGACCTGAAGTATCATCATAATCCTTAGAATTCACAGTCTTCAAAACCCTGTTACAAACATTGATTTATTGTAACAACCTTCTGCAGAGTAATGGATTATTATCCCAATTTTTCAGATCATATAGGCCTGGTCTACACTAGGACTTTAATTCGAATTTAGCAGCGCTAATTCGAATTAACCGTGCACCCGTCCACACCAGGAAGCCATTTAATTCGACATAGAGGGCTCTTTAGTTCGAATTCTGTACTCCTCCCCGACGAGGGGAGTAGCGCTAAATTCGACATGGCTATGTTGAATTAGGCTATGTGTGGATGCAAATCGAACTTAGTAGCTCCGGGAGCTATCCCACAGTGCACCACTCTGTTGACACTCTGGACAGCAGTCCGAGCTTCGATGTTCTGACCAGCCACACAGGAAAAGCCCCGGGAAAATTTGAATTCCTTTTCCTGTCTGGACAGTTTGAATCTCATTTCGTGGTTGGACATCGGGGCGAGCTCAGCAGCACCGGCAGCAATGCAGAGCTCTCCAGCAGAGGAGTTCATGTAATCTCTGAATAGAAAGAGGGACCCGGCATAGACTGACCGGGAACTCTTGGATCTGATCGGTGTGTGGGGCGAGGAGTCTGTGCTTTCGGAGCTGCGCTCCAAAAAATGGAATGCAAAGACCTACGAGAAGGTCTCCAAAGCCATGAGAGACAGAGGATACAGGCGGGATGCAACGCAGCACCGTGTGAAAATCAAGGACCCCAGACAAGGCTACCAAAAAATAAAAGCGGCAAACGGACACTACGGAGCCTGCCACCACTGCCCCACCAGTGACCATAGACTCTGACAATGGGACAGTGTCGACGGCCAGTTCCTCGGCAATGTTCACGGACGGGGAAGATGAGGAAGGGTTTGTGGAGGACGAGGCAGGCGACAGCGCTTACAACGCTGGTTTCCCCGACAGCCAGGATCTCTTTATCACTGTCACAGAGATCCCCTACCAACCCTCCCCGGCCGTTAACCCGGACCCTGAATCGGGAAGGAGCAGTCGGTAAGTGCTTTAAACATGTAAACTTTTATTCTTAATATAACAGGAATCTGAAGTATGTGAAAAGGAGGTCTCTGTATATATGGGGATAGAACAGAAATCCTCCTGGGAGATCTCCACGAAGCTCTCCTGGAGGTAATCGAAAAGCCTCCGCAGGAGGTTCCTGGGGAGAGCTGCCGTATTGGGTGCTCCGTGGTAGCACACTTTTCTGCGCCAGGCTTTCATGAAGTACTCAGGGAGCATTGCCTCCCCGAGCACGGCTGCATAGGGCCCTGGTTTGTGCTGGCTTTCACGCAGCATGCGCTCTCTATCTCCTTGAGTGACCGTCCTCAGGGTGATCTCGCTCGGAGACTCCTGCATCTAATTAGGGGAATTACTGTAATGTTACGTCTGGTCCAAAGTATTTTTAAAAAATCTCTGGACAGACGGCGTAGCAGAGACTCAGCACGCTGCTGCGTGACAAGCGTAATGGAAAGCCAAAGAATCAAATGGATGCTCATGAAGGGAGGGGGGACTGAGGACGCAAGGTATCCCACAGTTCCTGCAGTCTGCGAAAAGCATTTGCATTCTTGGCTGAGCTCCTAATACCTGTACGGTCAAACACATTGTCCGCGGCGGTTCAGGGTATAGCTCGTCAATGTACAACCACCCCCCACCCCCAGAAGGAAAAGGGAAAAAAAAAGTCTCTTGACTCTTTTAAATGTCACCCTATGTGTACTGAATGCTGCTGGTAGACGCAATGCTGCGGCACTGTACTGTAGCATCCTCCCCCCCCCCCCGTCCTTATGGGTGGCTGACGGTGCAATATGACTGATATCCGTCGTCATCATCATCAGCCTTGCTGTAGATGGTGTAGTGCAATACGACTGGTACCCGTCCTCGTCATCAGCCCATAAGTAGACGGCCTGCTAACCGTCTTCATCATAGCAACAGGGGGCTGAGCTCCATCAGCCCCCGCCCTTCATGTGTAAAGAAAAGATTCTGTACTGCCTGGACTGTCATAGCAGCAGGATGCTGTTTTCCTCTCCCACACACTGCTTAATGTCCTGTCTGGACAATCATAGCAGCTGGAGGCTGCCTTCCCCTTATTTCATTTCAGTAACAAGTCACTGTTTCTTATTCCTGCATTCTTTATTACTTCAGCACACAAATCAGGGGACACTGCAACGGTAGCCCGGGAAGGCTGGGGGAGGAGGGAAGCAACAGGTGGGGTTGTTGCAGGAGCACCCCCTGTGAATGCCATGCAGCTCATCATTCCTGAATAATCTGACACGGAGCGGCTGTGCTCTCTGGTTCTCTGAAACACTGGATCTCTACTATACTAGCCCCATATTCTATGCAGGAATTATTCTATTTTTAGATACCATAAAGGAGGGATTGACTCGGGGAGTCATTCCCAGTTTTGTCTTTTGCACCCCCGGCTGATCTCGGCCAGGGGCACCTATGACAGCAGCAGAAGGTATAATGCAATACGACTGGTAACCATCATCACCTTGCCAATTTACAATGGCATGGTAGATGGTACAGTATGGCTGATAACCATCTCTGCTGTCATGCAAAAGCAAATGAATGCTGCTGTGTAGCGCTGCTGAATCGCCTCTGTCCGCGGCATCTAGTACACATATGGTGACAGTGACAAAAGGCAAAACAGGCTCCATGGCTGCCACGCTATGGCGTATGCCAGGGCAATCCAGGGAAAACGCCACCGAAATGATTGTCTGGCGTTGCTTTCCCGGAGGAAGGAATGACTGACTATATTTACCCAGAACCACCCGCGACAATGAAATTTGCACCATCAGGCACTGGGATCTCAACCCAGAAGTGCAAGGGTCGGGGGACACTGCGATGGGGTGGAACAGGGGCAGAGTTTATGCTTTCAGGATTGCCTGCTGCAGGAGTGCGGACGAAATAGGTGCTGTGCATGGTGTTGTTCACAGACTAGACTGTGTTCATTGTTCGGAAAAATGTATCTTTGCAAGGAATTCACTCCCTTTCTCCCATCACACAGCTTCGACTGTCTCCAGACCTGCCACAGCATCCCCCTCACAGAGGCTGGCAAAGATTAGGCGGCGAAAGAGAAAGACACTGGACGAGATGATCGCTGAAGTTATGGGGTGCTCCCGAGCCGAGGCGGACCAGCAGAGCCAGTGGAGGGAGACCCTCTCTCTGTACCAGCGCTCACACAGCGAACGGGAGGAGAGG
Organism: Mauremys reevesii; assembly: GCF_016161935.1. NCBI lineage: Eukaryota > Metazoa > Chordata > Testudines > Geoemydidae > Mauremys > Mauremys reevesii. The sequence goes on from NC_052629.1 coordinate 89,614,891, forward strand.
TGGCGTGAGGAAGACAAGCAGGCGACTCAAATGCTGCTTGGACTAATGAGGGAGCAAACGGACATGCTCCGGCGCCTTGTGGATGTTCTGCAGGACTGCAGCCAGGAGGACAGAGCCCTCCCCCGCCACAAAGTCCCATACCTCCCGTCACCCAAAATAACCAGGAGGAGTGGCGCCAGGGGCCGTGAAAACTGTCACTGCACCCCAGCAGAGTGCTCAAGTACCCAAAAGCTCTCATACCCTAATTTTTGAGAATTCCTTCCCTTCCTGACTCACCCTAGCCCCAATCCCAGTTTCATCCCCTGACTGTCTGGTTAATTATTAAAAATACTTTGCTGTTAATTACTGTTTCCGTCATGCTTTTTTACACAACGCTGCGTTTGAAGGGGTGGGTGGGTGGTTGGGTGGGGAAGGGGGTAGGGTATTGCATAGGATAGTCACCTTTAGCAGGGTACAGAGACGGGGGCAGGATCAGCAGCAGGTCACACACACAGTGCAGTCAGTAGGCACCCTGGTCGGTATGGGAGGTGGTTTGCAGGTTCTGTGTGGGTGGGGGGGTACGTGACTTTGTAGCGGGGGAGGGGGGTTACAGATCTCATGCAACGGTCCCTGTCCTGGACCACAGAGCCACGCAGCAGAGGAATCTGTATCCGTCCTCCCCCGCCGCAAGGCCACATAGCCCCCGCACACAGAGTCCCAAAAAGGAGGGATGGCAGGCTCTGTTGAAACAACCAGTCCGGCACTGCGGACCGCTCTGGGAGCAGGAGCCTGTCGTTCCTCGAGTTTACAGGCGGTCTTTACATCACCGCACACCCTACCCAGCACAGTCTGCGTCCCAGTTTCAACCCTTTAACGCAAAGTCATCAATAAAGAAAAGTCACAGTGGAACATGTGTTTTATTTTTAAACGTGTGTTGGAAGTGGGGGAAGCGGGGTGGACGGGGTATGTAACTGCAGATGCTAGTCAACAGTAACTTGGTAAAGAAACAGGGGCAGGTTCAGCTTCTCTGTAAAGAAACTGAACAGTCATAGGTCACGCTGCTCGCTGGTACTTGAAGAGTTCCTTGTCGCTGTGCAAGGCGCCTGCACAGAGCTTCACGAGCCAGGGCATTAGCGGGTAGGCTGGGTCCCCGAGGATCACTGTAGGCATTTGCACATCCCCAAGAGTTATTTTGTGGTCCGGGAAGAAACTACCTTCCTGCAGGCATCTAAACAGACCAGAGTTCCTGAAAACACGCGCGTCATGAACCTTGTCCGGCCACCCGACATTGATGTTGGTAAAACGTCCCCATGGTCCACCAGTGCTCGCAGCACCATTGAAAAGTAGCCCGATTTCTCAGCAGCTAACTGTGGAAGAGGTGGACGATAAGGTGCGAGGAGTTGATAATGGCCATAACTGCAGCGGGCTCCGTGCTTGCATTGCTGTGGCGCCCGCGCTGTCACTGAGCAGAAAAGTGCACGAACAGATTGCCCGCAGGCGCTTTCAGGGAGGGAGGTAGGGCGTGATTGACGGTTCAATGATGACAGTTACCCAAAACCACCCTCGACACATTTTTTCCCGCAGCATGCCTTGGGGGGAAATCCCAGAATTCCAATGGGCAGCGGGGAGTGCGGGAACTGTGGGATAGCTTCCCACAGTGCACCGCTTTCAAAGTCGATGCTTGCCCCGTTACTGTGGACTCACACAGTCGAATTAGTGTATTTAGTGTGGATACACAAATTCGACTTCATAAGGTCGATTCCACAAATTCGACTTAAGTTGATTCGAAATAGTCTTGTAGTGTAGACATACCTATAGTCGTTAGAGAAAAATTCACTTACTCAAGAACTGGATATTGATACTAAGACAGAAAAAGGTGTAGTGATCTAGCATGGCCCCCACAGCAATCTGGTGACAGATCCAGGGTTAGAAATAAGGCATTTCTGAGTCCGGAGATTCCATCTTCAGTCTATTAATGGTATCTCAATTTGATGATTTGTGCCAATGCTGAATACAGGAATTCTGTAAGCTAAAATGGAGGCTTGCTGTGTTCATTTGTAAGCTAAGACTCAGAATGCTTTTTCTGCCATGTATCATGTACAGTATTCTGGCTAGGAAATTTGGGAAGCAATTGAATGATGAGTGTGGCAGAGGTGGGGGGGGCATATTTTCTGTAGTGACTTTTGGTTAACAAACTGAAATACAGTTTGCATCATTATTGATTAAATCTAGCAAAGACAAAGATGATTTGAAAGCAATACCTAATTCCTATTTTATCCCTAACAGATTTCACAAGACCAAGTTGTGATGTCTCATAGTCCTTTACGGATGTTCAAACGTTACCATGACAAATGCGTTCTGGTGTCTGGGCAAGGACCACTTCTTGACATTGCCAAATAGTATCCTTTTGAAAAGGAAGTTTTCTGCTTTTAAGTACTTTCATTCAGCCAGTTCAGATTATCATGTAGAACAGGTAAAGGCCATCCGTCACTTGAGCAAAAGCACATGGTGTATTTTAGAGGGTGAGGGAATCCTAACACAATGTTCACCTTCTACACTGAAAAGTATAATACCCTCCAATTTTTTTCACTTACTATTATCAGGGGCTTCTCTAGGCACCAGCAAAACAAGCAGGTGCTTGGTGCGGCAAATTGCCAGGGGTGGCATAATGCTGGGGCCCCAGCTCCGACTTGAGGCAGTGTCCTGGGTTGGATCCTGACCGCCCTGTTGTTCTCTGACCGGGTGCTGCCGGGGCTGGGCGGCGGGTCAGGGGGAGCCGGCTCAGTGGGGAGCGTGTCCCTGCTGCTTTCCCACGGGTAGCGGCAAGCCCCCCTCAGGCAGGAGCCGGTAGTGTGGCCCTGCCCTGGTCGCGGAGTGCAGGGGGTGGCGGCTGAATATGGCGGCCGGGTGGGCCGCTCCTCCAGCACTGGCTGCAGGCTCCTCCTTGGCTTGTCGCCGCCGCCGCCTCCTCCTCCTGCCCAGTGAGAGGAGTGGCAGCCCAGGCTGAGCTGAACTCGTGCCGCTGCACAGGCTGAGCCCACGGCCGGCTCGCGGGGGTCCTGGGGAGTGGGAGGCCCGAGCACGCTGCCCTGCAATCACCAGCTGCTCTGCCCCGGGCCCTGGCAGCCGAACCCTGCAGCCACCCCAGCTCACTCAGTGTGAGAGCTACAGGCGGTGCCCCCCACCCGGCTGGCTCTGTCCTTGGCCACACCGCGGGGTGAATGCCCGGGACTCTGGGGTGTTGCTGAGGCTGCCCCAAGCCGGGCTCCCCGGGGTCCGCTGCCCCTCCAGCCATGGGGGCCCTAGGCCAGTGTGGGAGCTGGGCCTCAGCCCTGATCTCAGAGCCTCCTCCCCTCCCCGCGCTGCATAGCAAGACGTGACACCGTGGGCAGGGCTGCTACAGCCATTTCAGACTGGGATTGGCGCCGGGGGAGCGGAAGTGATTGTGCCCTGGCTGGAGAGACCGGGCAGCCCCCTCCCTCACCCCCACAACGCCCGCTGCTTGCTCCTGCCGGCATGGAGCTGCGATGCTCAGCTCTGGAGGGCAGCGCCAAGCCCCCGGGCGTGCTTGCGAGGAAGGAGAGACAGGAGGCAGAGCTGTTCGGTGTCTCCCACGCAGCTCCAGGCCCCTCTGGCTACTCAGCAGCGACAGCCAGGCTGGGTAGCCTGCTAGCAGCGTGACTTTGTCCGACCCACACAGACCACATGAGCCCTGGGGTTGGCGCTGACACCTGCCTATGCCAAGGTCTCCGGCGCAGGGGCAGCCCTAGCTCTGCCCAGGCAGACAGAGCCCAGCTCGCTCCATGGTCGGCCCAGTAGTAAATGAGCACACTAGGAGGCAATTGTTTTATTTCACTAACTACAAATTCTCTGTTTTCATTGTTTTTAAAATTTTAAACAGTCAAAAACAAAACAAAACAAAAAAAATAGCAAAATGCAAACATGTAAAAGCCAAAAAAAAAAGGGGGGGGGGGATTTTTTTTTGTTTGAGGTGGCAAAAAACCTAGAGCCGGCCCTGCCTATTGTATATATTTTAGGCCAGGATGATGACGTATTCCTTAAACTTAAATGATAGTGACAAATCACAGCTTAAGGGTTTTGACTGCTTCAGGGATGAGTCTTGAGATGCCATAATGCTATTTAACAGATGATGTAATATGTCTAAAACCAGTTTATAAAGCCTCTATGTACAGAGCCTAACAAAGAATCCTGTGGCACCTTATAGACTAACAGACGTTTTGGAGCATGAGCTTTCGTGGGTGAATACCCACTTCGTCGGATGCAAGTGGGTATTCACCCACGAAAGCTCATGCTCCAAAACGTCTTTTAGTCTCTAAGGTGCCACAGGATTCTTTGCTGCTTTTACAGATCCAGACTAACACGGCTACCCCTCTGATACTTGAGAGCCTAACAAATTTGCTGGGCCATTTGTCTCAGGTTATACCAGTTCATGAATTAAATTGTTTTTGTTAACTTGAATATTTTTATTAAAAAAGCAGAAATACAGGGCTTTTTGGTGTGAAGTCTGCATTTTCAAATTTGAAACTGCCTCTATGTTTTTTCTTTTCCTGGGAACCCATAGTTAATATTTAATGTAAACTCACATGATAATGAACACTAACACTGTCTTCTAGGTCAACTAATGTCCTGCTATAGGGTCTCATTAAAAATTAGTAATGTATTAGCGTGCATTTTACCTATGTCATGTCATGAAGAGGTATAGTAAAACATGACTAATGCTTAACACTGTAAAGGTCAAATGTTGCTACAGACTCCGAGATGTGAAAGTTACTAATATTCAATTAATAAAGGAGGGACACTGAGCATGGATGTTTGTATTCTTTTTAGTACTTAATACAAATGTTGGGAAATATGACATGTACATGAGGGATTAATTTATTTGTCTGGATCTGGTAGAGAGAGTAGATATTAAGAAACCATGCGTGTTGGATATTGTACAAGACTGAATTTGAAAATCTAAGTAATCTACAGTATAAACCCCAGGTATGATTAGATAATATCTTTACACCAGATAGTCTTACTTTAAAGTATAACTTTAACATGTGACTGAGATGATAGTTCTTAAAGAAACAAATTCTGATCATTTAATTTTCAATTGTTAAATATTTTTATCACTTCTGTGCTGTCACATGAATTATTATGAAAGGAAGTCCATTTAGTATTGAGTGTAGGAACTATGTGCTGCTTTTACACAAATTAAACAGGGTGTTTATTATTTGATCCACTGTGTTAACTCGGGTTGAAATTAATAGGATTTGTCTCTATTTAAGTGCATTGCTACACAAATTAAAAGATTTATTTTTCAACATAGGAGACATTGCTCTTTCCGCTTTCTTCCTCCTTTCCTTCCTAAGAAGCAGTGAATTGCTTATTTTAAATACTTGCAGAAGGTAATTTAACTACAGAAGTAACCAAACTGTTTTTACAAATGATTAACAATTTTAGAATGCTTATTTAGCTGGTGTTGCCTTGATTTCTGATTAACTCATTTAAGTTTCTCTTTAAACAAAGATAAAAAAGATATAGCAAGTGTGGTGATTTCTTTCCTTACCTGTGCTATCACTGAACAACACAGGTTAACTGTTTTTACTAGGTCTGTCAATTAATCACAGTTAACTCATGTGATTAACTCAAAAATGTTAATTGCGATCAAAAATTTAATCGTGATTAATCACACTGTTAAACAATAGAACACCAACTGAAATTTATTAAATATTTTTGAATGCTCTTCTACATTTTCAAATATATTGATTTCTACTACAACACGGAATACAAAGTGTACAGTGTTCACTTTATATTATTTTTTCTTGCAAATATTTGCACTGTAAAAATGATAAACAAAAGAAATAGTATTTTTCAGTTTACCTCATACAAGTACTATAGTGCAATCTCTTTGGCATGAAAATACACCTTACAAATGTAGATTTTTTTGTTGTTGTTACATAACTCCACTCAAAAGAAAAGCAATGTAAAACTTTAGAGCATACGAGGTCACTCATTCCCACTTCTTGTTCAGCCAATTGCTAAGGCAAACAAGTTTGTTTACATTTACGGGAGATATTGCTGCCTGCTTATTTACAATATCACCTGAAAGTGAGAGCAGGTGTTCGCATGGCACTTTTATAGCTGACGTTGCAAGGTATTTACGTGCCAGATATGCTAAACGTTTATATGCCCCTTCATGTTTCAGCCACCATTCCAGAGGACATGCTTCTATGCTGCTGATGCTCATTTAAAAAAAAAGTGTTAATTAAATTAGTGACTGAACTTCTTGCAGGAGAATTGTATGTCCCCTGTTCTCTTCTACCCGCATTCTGCCATATATTTCACGTTATAGTAGTTTCGGATGATGACCCAGCACATGTTGTTCATTTTTAATAACACTTTCACAGCAGATTTGACAAAACGCAAAGAAGGTACCAAATGTGAGATTTCTAAAAATAGCTATAGCACTCAACCCAAGGTTTAAGAATCTGAAGTGCCGTTCAAAATTCTAGAGGGACAAGGTGTGGAGCATGCTTTCAGAAGTCTTAAAAGAGCAACACTCCAATGCAGAAACTACAGAACCCAAACCACCAAAAAAGAAAATCAACCTTCTGCTGGTGGCATCTGACTCAGATGATGAAATTGAACATGCGTCGGTCCGCTCTACTTTGGATTGTTCTCGATCCAAACCCGTCGTCAGCATGGACACGTGTCCTCTGGAATGGTGGTTGAAGCATGAAGGGACATATGAATCTTTAGTGTATCTGGCACGTAAATATCTTGCGTCGCCAGCTACAACAGTGCTATGTGAGCGCCTGTTCTTACTTTCAGATGACATTTTAAGCAAGAAGCGGGCAGCATTATCTCCTGCAAATTGTGACCAAACTTGTTTGTCTGAGCAATTGGTTGAAGTAGGACTGAGTGGACTTGTAGGCTCTCAAGTTTTACATTGTTTTATTTTTGATGCAGTTATTCTTTTTAACATAATTCTACATTTGAAAGTTCAACTTTCATGATAAAAAGATTGCACTACAGTACTTGTATTAGCTGAATTGAAAAATAGTATTTCTTTTGTTTTTTACAGTGCAAATATTTGTAATAAAAAATAAAGTGAAATGCAGAAAACATCCAAAAATATTTAAGTAAATGCTATTCTGTTGTTGTTGAACAGCACAATTAAACGTGATTAATATTTTTAGTTGTGTGATTAATGGGATTAATTTTTTTAATCGCTTGACAGCTCTAGTTTTCACCATTACTTTCAGTCTGAGAACTCTCACAATATATCTGTAGGACAAAATATATGAAATGTTTTATCTATTTCATACAAGAACAGCCAGGCTCATTGATATGTGACTTGCTTTGCCAGCATTGTAAACTTTATATGATAGAATTTATTGACTTCACACACTTTTAAAATCTGTTAAGCTGTACAAATAAGTATTTTTGGATCCTTAACTGGTGCTTTCCCAGTCTGGGTTTTTGTCAACCTATTACCATTGATATACTGCGTGAGACATACCCTTTACTGGATATGGTTGACCATGACAGACGGCCTAAAGTTTTGGTGAGTGCATGATTTATGTTGAAACCTTTCTGTGTCTGTTCATTGGCTGACATTCTGCTTTTTGGAGATTTCTTCTTAGTCTAAAATCACAAAATTGGCTTTTTAGTTTATTTAATTTTTAATATGCTTTTGACTTCATGAGTTCTACCGATGTACTTGTTTCTCTGCAACACTTAGGGCTTGGCTACACTTGAGAGTTGCAGCGCTGGTGGAGGCTTTCCAGCGCTGCAACTTAGTAACTGTCCACACCTGCAAGGCACATCCAGTGCTGCAACTCCCTGGCTGCAGCGCTGGCTGTACACCTGGTCTGCTTGAGGTATAACGAGTGCAGTGCTGGTGATGCAGCGCTGCTCGTCAGATGTGGCCACACACCAGTGCTGTTATTGGCCTCCAGGGTATTAGGAGATATCTCAGAATGCTTTTAACTAAATTACTCTCTTTGTTTTGTTATGCAGCCTTCCTTTGTTTTGTTGTGAACTCAGGGCTCCGGGAGCTGCTTATCTAAAAAACAAACACAGCTCCTGTTTGCTGTGATCAATCTGTAACTGACTGTGAACAATCAAATGAGATAACCCCTGTGAATGAGGCAGGCAGGGGGATGAGTGTTTGCTTGACGAGAGAAACAGCGGGGGCAAGGAGGAGAAAGGGAGTCCGTTGGAGCAGCTGCTTATCTGATCTGCAGACTGTTTACAGTTAAGAGTAAGGGGTCGGGAAAATTTTCTGATTTTGCAAGGCAGGGAGCTGATACACAGTGTCAGCTCCAAAAATCCACTCTCTCTCTCTCTCCCCCGCTCCCTGTTACACTACACCCCACCCCCCTCTTTTGAAAAGCACGTTGCTGCCACTTGAACACTGGGATAGCTGCCCATAATGCATCACTCCCAACAGCGCTGAAAATGCTGCAAATGTGGCCACACTGCAGCGCTGGTAGCTGTGAGTGTGGCCACACACCAGCGCTTTCCCTACACAGCTGTTCGACCAGCGCTGTAACTCCAAGCGCTGCAACTCTCAAGTGTAGCCAAGCCCTTAAAAAAGCTATTCAATATACCTTCTAACAAGTCAGCTTGGCAAGTACTTTTATTGAAGTTCACATTGGCTCTCCACTATAAAGTCTAGGGCATTTTTCAATTGGTTGACTTGAAAAAAAATGAAGACTGTAATGCAACAATCTATCTTATATTGAGGAAAACAGGCAAAAGTTTGGATTTAATGCAGTTGCCTGACAAATCTGCTACTTTGGAAAGTTTACCAGTTATCTAAGAGAGATGGAGAGGTAACTCTCTTCTCCCCCTTCCTCCCCCCCCAGAAAAAACCAACCAACCAACCAACCAACCAAAAAAAAACAAGGAGCCCGGTGGCACCTTAAAGACTAACAGGTTTATTTGTGCATAAGCTTTCATGGGTAAAAAAACCTACTTCTGCAGATGCATAGAGTGAAAATTACAGATGCAGCCATTATTATACTGACACATGAAGAGAAGGGAGTTACCTCACAAGTAGAGAGCCAGTGATGACAGGGCTAATTCAGTCAGGGTGGATGTAGTCCGCTCCCAATAATTGATGAGGAGGTATCAATTCCAGGAGAGGCAAAGTTGCTTATGTAGTGAGCCAACCATTCCCAGTCCCTATTCAAGCCCAAATTAATGATGTTAAATTTGCAGATGAATTTTAGTTCTGCAGTTTGTTTTTTTTGTTCGAGTATGGCTATTTTTAAATCTGTTACACACCACACCACAGCAACACTAACCCAGGAACCAATCTCTGTAAGAAACCTTGTTGCCTACTCTGTCCCCATATCTACTCTAGCGACACCATCAGAGGACCGAACCACATCATTCACGCCATCAGGGACTCATTCACCTGCACATCTACTAATGTGATATATGCCATCAATTGCCAGCAATGCCCCTCTGCCATGTACATTAGCCAAACGGGACAGTCTCTATGTAAAAGAATAAATGGACACAAATCAGACATCAGGAATGGTAACATACAAAAGCCAGTAGGAGAACACTTCAATCTCCCTGGACATTCTATAACAGATTTAAAAGTGGCCATACTTGAACAAAAAAACTTCAGAAACAAACTTCAAAGAGAAACTGCAGAACTAAAATTCATTTGCAAATTTAACACCATTAATTTGGGCTTGAGTTGGGACTGGGAGTGGGTGGCTCACTACAAAAGCAACTTTCCCACTCCTGGAATTGACACCTCCTCATCAATTATTGGGAGTGGACTACATCCACCCTGACTGAATTGGCCCTGTCAACACTGGTTCTCCACTTGTGAGGTAACTCCCTTCTCTTCATGTGTCAGTATAATAATGCCTGCATCTGTAATTTTCACTCCATGCATCTGAAGAAGTGGGTTTTTTACCCATGAAAGCTTACGCACAAATACATCTGTTAGTCATTAAGGTGCCAATGGGCTCCTTGTTGTTTTTGTGGATACAGACTAACATGGCTACCCCCTGATACTCCCCACCACCCCCAGCTCCCATAAGAGTATGAGGGTAGTGGCAAGTTACTACTACCAAGTTGTGATTTTGCTTTGATTGTACATTAATGTTTTGCAAATTGTTGCATTTTCTCTGAAGGAACTGCTTGCTTACCTGTCCTATTAACTAAAATATATCAAAGCAGATACATAGGCATACATAAGTGTGTTGTATTTCTGCTGAATTTCCCTTTCACACTGAACTTCAGGCATTAGGATCCCAGGCTTGCTATATGAATTGTTTCTTCTTGTGGATTGCCAGATCCCTAGCTGTAACTGCATGCATAGCTGCCTCAGCACAGGGATCCAGCTTTAAGCCAGTACCATTGCCCAAGAGTTCTGAATTTGCTGCAATGGATTTTCTTCGTAAATTTACTTCAATATTATTGCCGTAGTACAACCTGTGAGATGGAGGCATGTTGGTAAGGAAACTTATATGTAAATGGAGCATTGCTTCAGTTTGCAGTACTCTCAATTCACTACCTTTCATAAGCACTCAGAAGAAATCGCTCCCCTTTTTTAAAACAATATTCTTTGTGGTTTCTCAGACTAAAGAACTTTTCAGGCTAGTTCCTTAATATTTGGGGTACACTGTCTGAAATTCTTCTGTCAAAAATAAATTCCTTCTCTCCTTTCTTGAAGTTTCTTGGGAGTTTCCTTGTGTAACGTTTTCCCTGTGCATTTCATTGTCTGAAGTGTTTCTCCTTTAAAATTTTTTTTTAAACTCAACAATCTTACTTTAATTTTGATAGGCTGTGAATATCTAAATATTTACTTTTTTAGCAAAAATTGGAGCATACAGGTCTGTTGCATCTTACGCTGGGGTTTACGTTCCACAGTCAGTGCGTAAAGCAAAAATTGCGTATAGTCAAAATTACATTGAGTGTAATGGCGGGAGGAATCGCCCGCACTACAGGTACAGTATTAAAATTGTTGTTTTTCTCTTTTTTTGTTTGTTGTTTTTGCCGACCCAATAAAGCTGAAATCATGCATGTTAAATGCGCGTAAGATGTGACAGACCTGAACTAACTTCTCCAAAATGTCCTTTTCAGGTGATTCTCCCTCAGTCTCCTCCTATTCGTTCTACTTGATCTGTTTCCTTTAAATCTAGGTTATGACTAGTAGAACGGGTCAGGGATTCCAATGAAATGTATTTTGTTGGAAAATGTGAATTTGTCTAAACCAAAACTAATAGGGGCAAAAAGCATTGAAACTGTCAAAATATCCCATTTTAATATTTTCTAAATGAAAGGTTTGTTTTGCATCAAAACTTCTTTGTTTTGAAATTTTAATTTATACTTGTTAGTATAAATTAAAGGTCTTAATTAAAAGATTGAAACCAAAACATTTTGAAACTATCAAAATGAAATGCTTTGATTTACCTGATCTGAAATTTTGTTTGGATTATCAGTTCATGAAAGTTTTTGAGATTTTTGCCTTTTTGCCACAGTTTGGGTCAGGAATATTTTTTGAAATATCAAATTCTTTTGGGATGGAAAAAGTTTCCCATCCAACTCTAACAACCAGTTGCCTAACAAAATATAGTACAACTTATGCTCCTTTTGAGGCAGGAGTAATACAGGCCAAATGGTTATGCCCTGAAGTCAAAATCTTTACTAACTGAGTAGCCACTCAGCCCTTGTTTCACTGATGCCTGGTCTGGAAATGCTTATCCCAAATCTATAGTTTCCATTGAACTACAGTGTGGCTGCTCAGTAGCTTCAGTCATTTTGTAAATTTCTGTCATTGATTTACTATTCCAATGCAAGCTGGTAATGTCTGAAAATTGATAGCTAAAACTGACATACACACACTCTAAGCCAGTTTTCTACAGCAGGTGATGTTAATGTGATATCTGATAAAACAAACCAACACCCAGGATAGCCTTTGTCTGCCCTTGGAATGGTGCCTTCGCTGTATTGTTGACTTGATGTACATGTGATACTAACTTACGTACAAATCTGTTTGTTTGATATATCTGCAAATATGTATTAATGAAAGTTAATTGAAGCCTTTTGTTTAACTTCTGTCTGTAAAGATGCAGGTGGTTCTCAGTCACTCAGTATTTTACTGATTACAGAATAAGTTTGAACAGTTGAGAGCAGCCAACTACACGAACATCAGGAAAGGACTGCAAGATAGAATTGCCTAAGTGTAAAAATGCACATACCGTACTTTTAGCTGCCTGTAAAGATAGAGAGAAAAATAGTGTGACTAAGCAACTCAGAGTTTGTACGAGCTAAATCTTACCTGTCTCTAGGAAGCTACTTTGAGATATGCAATAGATAACTAAATAGTAATTCTGACCCTTTAGTGACTTTATATACTTTAGATGGGAAAACAGCAACTGAATACTACATAATCTTTGACATTACTCATAGGTATGATGTACATAATTCAAAATTGTTAGCCTGAAGTATAATAATGCCATAATATGCAAATCTTCTAATGACATGGTTGGAAGCCCAAGTAGATCTGTTCCAAAGAAGTGTGCAACAAGAGTATGATGGGAACTAAAACACACTTTTCTTAGTGATATTCTAGCAAATCCAGTTGTGTCAGCATTTTGAACATAAATCTGCTTTATTGCTACAGTACAGAACTGTCATCAGAACTATCATGCCAGGTCTCTCAAAAAAACCCACTACCACCACCAGTGCCACTAATTGGTACTCTTGTTGGTAGTCTCTATAGAGGCTGATTAGCTCCACATGATTAACTGTGTGGGAAAACAAACACTCACCATAGAGTTGATTCCTTTGGGTTTGTTTTGTGGGTCATTGATGGAGTTAGGAAACTTGCACGGTGATTACCAGCTATGTGCAGAGAACTTCTAATATCAGTTATTTCACGATCATTACAATTTACTTTAAAAATATGCAGGAAAAATGTTTCCCCCTTTTTGTACTTGGTGAGATTAAAAATAAGAGCTATAATCATAAAAACATTTTTAAAATGGCCTAGGGATTGCTGATCATAAGCAGGCCAAATATCTGCTCATACTGTGTAGCGAAATCTTGGGGGCAAAATAAACTATGAAATGGCTTCATTTAGAAATGCAGATTATTGCCCAGAGGCACCCGCTTCCCCTTCCACATTGTCTTCCAAACAGATATTTCATAAGCACATTGTGTGTGTTTAGCAACAGTTCCAGAGGAGTCACTATCTGTTTTATGAGGAAGGAATTACACGAACTTCAGCTGCTCTTTTGGAACTCTTACAATTCTCAATTTATTTATTTTTTTATGAAGAAAATTCATTTTAATTACATGACAGAATATGGATTTGGGCCAAAATACAACTAATGAGTTAATGAGCATATGAAAATAGAGCTAGAAGCTGGTAGGAGATGCTTTGGAAAGTAATTCAATATATTTTGCTTCTTTAGTTTAAGTATTTACATGAACCTAATTAAAGATGTACTGGAGAGATTGGAGCAGTCCTCTGTATATTATCACCATCAGTGGAACTATGCTTTGATTAAACTGAAAGATTTTACACAGACCAACATAAGCCAGAATTTCCAAGTTGAGGTTCACCGTGTGTGACTCAGTAATGTCACCTCTCAGCTTGCCATGCAACCATGGAAAGATAAGAGTCCATGATAGTGCTAACTTGTGTGTCATCTCTGGAAGGGTGGAGAAGGAAGTGCAAATCATTAGCATCCAGCTGAACCTAGGGTAGCAGTAGTTGTAAAACATCTGTTGATTCCCTTAGAAATATGAAGTATTCTCAAATGTATTGTCTACTGAGATTTTCAAAGCATTATACAAATATTAACCTTGCAACAACCCTGGAGGAAAGGTAAATATACCTATTTTACAGATGAGAAAACTGAGGAACAGAAATTCTGTGACTTGCCCAAAGTCTTGCAAATAGAGCAGAGCTGTGAATGTAGAATACAAAAATCATCAGTCCAACTTGTCCTTGCTGCTGGACCACACTTCAGTGCTTGGAAATATTAATTTTTAAGCAAAGTGACATCAAGAACTAGCTACATCCGAATGTAAAGTGCACCTTCTATCAGTTTTCCAAGGAACGGTTGTGGGAGTAATGCTTTGTATTTCTTTTTGTTAGTAACACCAGAGGATGTTTAACTTAGTGGAGATAACTTTACTTTTTCTTGTTGCAGCATTTGCCAGCTGTGGAACTTCCCAGAATTGAGGGTATGTCTTCCGTTTTCCTATCTTGCAACTGTCCTAGCATAGATTAAATGTCATCTCTTCTTCACTGTAAATTTTATTTACAGTTACGAATTCTTGAACCACACATTGGTGATTTGGACGGTTGGCAGAGGGAACCCTAGAATTTCTATATAAAATGTATGCAAAACATGTGTGCGCACTACAGAAACATAGTCATTTGTGTGTGTGACGGGATTCCCGGGGTGCAGCCTCGGACTGTGTGCCCCCGGAATTCTCTCCGGCCTGGGCTGTCTCTCACAATGCCTTGCTAGTGACCTGCAGGAAACCCCTCCAGGTGCTGTTATAACTCAGCACAACTGCATGTGAAGCCCCACACCCAATTATATTGTATGACTGCTTCCAGAGCCATTCATGAATCACACAAAGGCACCAATGCCAAATCCCCCCAGCTCCCAGCACTGTACCTCAAGAATATACCGTCTTGCACTGCTCAAGGCAGGCATTGCAGCTTTATGAACTGATTCACCACATCATCAGTGGAAAGTCGCTATACACCAGCTTTTGCAAACCTGAGCACATTTGCCACACAATTCAGGCAAACTCACTGGTAAAGATCAACAGTAAAAGAAGTTTATTGATTGATTACAAGTGATATTAAGCGATATACCAAAAGTCAGTTAGTTACCAAAAGAAAATGAAATATAAGCACGCAGTCTAAACTCTCAGCCCTATTAGACTGGGCAACATCTAGATGAAGCAGTTTTTCTCACCCTACTGGAAATTGCAGTCCATAGTATACAGATTTCACCCTTGAAATCTGGGCCAGTCCCCTCAATTGCAGCATTAGTGGGTGAAGGAGACAGGCCCAGCATGTGGCCACTGTGTGTTTTATATCCTCAGTCCTATGTGCTTCGGGATCAGGATAGGCGCCGACTTCCCCTCTGCCTGGTTGGGTGCTCAACCCCCCGCCCCTGCACTGCCCTTGCCCAGCCCCCATTCCACCCCTTCCCCAAAGTCCCTGCCCCTTCTCCGCCTCCTCCCCCTCCCTCCGGGAAAGTCCTATGCGCTGCCAAACAGCTGTTAGGCGGGGGGGGGGGAGTACTGGGAGGGATGGGGAGGAGCGGGGACGCGGCACGCTTGGGGGCGGGAGGAGGTGAAGCTGGGGGGGGGGAGCTTGGGTGCCGTTGGGTGCCGAGCACCCGCTAATTTTTCCCCATGGGTTCTTCAGCCCCGGAGCACCCACACAGTCGGCGCCTATGGGGTCAGGAGTCCAGGCATGTCTGGAGGTATTGCTGACTCTCCAGGCAAGATTGAGCAATTCCCCTGGTGTGGCCTCATGCAGGCAAGTCATTGAATTGTAGCTCCCTAGTTGGACAGTGGTTGTTGGTGGGTTGTTTGACACCCCGTCTGGGTGTTGGTTACTTTCCTTGCTGTTGTCTCTGGGGAGCTAATATCTGGCTGATTCCCCATCTTACTGCTTTAGTGACCACCATACAACACGATTCTCATAACTTCACATGCATTAATGATATACATATATGGATAGAGAAATTACTTTCAGCAGATCATAATCTTTCCCCTGATACCTTGAAAGGCATGCTTTATATTTAATATCACCATTATTTACAGATGAGGAGTATGGGGGGTTACAGGGTGCTCCCCCAAGGCACCGTATGTCACAGTGTGAATATTTAGTTTCCACCCATGGGCCTCTGAGGGGTGATAGAAGGATGATAAGGGGCTTGCTTTCCTTTTCGCTTTCCGCTAGCAGATTGCTCTTCCTTGTTTTTGGAAAGGAGGGCTGAACTGGAATCCCATCAGAGTCAGTCAATCCTGCTCCTACACTGGTCAGCAGAGTCATTTGCAAAGTTGTGGCAAGAGGCATTCCTTCCTCTTCTCACCTCCATCTGTTTGAAATGTGGGGAGTAAGAAATTTGGGCTTGAGAATGAAAGAAAAAAACTGAACTGGATCTATCCCATGACTTATTCCTAGCGATTGGATAAATCAGCTAGGAATATAAACATCCACACTGTATTTTTTTCTAGAGACAAACAGATGGTAGTCCTGGTAGATCTGATTATTATGTACAGTGCTGTATGTTAATTCATGGCAGTCACAATATTATAAATGTGATTAGACATGTCAGTGTTGTTCAGTGGTATGGGGCAATTTAGTTAACATTGAAGATCAAGTAATTCATCTTGTAAAACCTATGGATTACAGTATGAGGTTTTAACAACTTCTGAAATCCTTCTGTAACGAGAGATTTGAAATTTTAGGTAGATTGAACCAAAATCATCATCTTATTATTTATTATTTGTATTATCATGATGCCTCGGAGGTCTACTCATAGGCCAGGACCCCATTGTGCTAGGGATTGTGCAAACACAGAACAAAAAGATGATCCCTATCTCATGTTGCACTTTGATCATTTTACTGAATTTTTAAATATAGAAGTTTGTTCAAACTGATTTAGGATATTTCCTTTTATTTTATTGCAAATTTTAACGTGGGTGTGGTGCTGTTTGTTAAATGTTAGAAAGTTATTGCATTATATCTACCTTTCATTTTTAATTTTTCACAAAACTTTTCTTGTTCTTGCAGCTGTTGTTTTGTTTGGAGAACCAGTCAGATGGGAGACTAATCTTCAACTGATAATAGATGTTCTGCTGACTGGCGGCTGTCCTGGAAAGCCACATCATCAAGCCAGTTACCCACATATACCCGTGCTTGCTTGTAATATGGATCTGATGTGGATGGCTGAAGCACAGTCTCCAAGGTAGGTGCAGTTATAGCACATACAGTATGTAATGTAGACAGTTTCACCATTTTGGGCTTCACATTGCAAATAAAAGGGAGTAGTCAAAATTCAAGAAGAGACAGTGTTTCATACTAATTTTTCATTGAGGTAGTCGTCACCATTGGCATCAAGACCCCGAGCAGAGTTGTGCAAAAGTAACATGCCTTTGGCAAAACAGGCAAAGTGCCACATTCTGTTCTTGCAGGGTTTGCAAAAATGCACTTTTTTTTTCTTGCACCAAATTTTTCAGTTGTAAAAATTAGCTTTCTTAAGTGAAAACTCCTTTTTCAGCCCCGAGCCATTTCTCCTCTTCCCCAAAAACACCACATGAGGTTGTTGCTGTCCCCATCCTACCCCAAATGCTTCCCAGTGAGTTAATGCAGTGTTCCATAGCATCCAACTGGCTTTAAAGCAGTGCTGAAATCTGCAAGTGGTACCAGTGTCCAGGAATTAACGGTATAGGTTTATTGTTTTAGTATCACCAAAAGTCCATGAAATTTGAAACTCTATTTTTTTTCTTTGTGTACTTAATGCAATTTGATTTGTAATAATATCTTTTCTAGATTTGGGCATGGAACATTCATGGTTTGTTTGGAAAATATTTACAAGAAGATCACTGGCAAAGAACTGAAATATGAGGCCTTGATGGGCAAACCCAGTGAACTGACCTATCACTATGCAGAGTACCTGGTTAGGATGCAGGCAGCACAAAGACACTGGAAGAAGCCTATTCAAACTCTTTATGCCATTGGGTAAGATTATCAAATATGCACGTTAGGAAATTGTTTACAACACAAATAACAGCCAGGAAAATTCTGTGGCTCCCACTATTTTATTCCTAGTTTGTCCTAATCTTATGTTTAAAAATTTTTAACTTTTTTTTATTTGAAAATCTTTTGTTTGTGTGAAAGTTATTATTGTATTAGTCTCAAACGGGGACCTCATAATGAACCTTCCTTTCCCTCAGCATATTCCTTCTTTTCCTTTTCAAAGCATTTGGAATATAAAAAATATAACATTACATTTTTCCGTTAAACGAAGCGGCTTGCACACTATGAACAAACCTTTTTCTGTGGATCAGGGTCTTTCAGGGCACTTTCAATATTTTAGGGTAAACAGCGACATCTTTCTGAATTTTATAATTCCTCCTCTTTCCTTGTGGTTTAACTGGTGTTTCATTTCTCAGTACAGTACAGGTAGCAACCCCTGTGTTAAGGTTGCCTAACACCATTAAATATTCTTCAGATTTATTTTTCTTTTAAAGGTTTTGCACCTCCATGGTTTACAGCAGGACTTTGAAATTTTGGAGCGAGATAGTCATGGACAGAGGGAGGTGCCTTGTGCTGTCCACCTGTAAATCCATTCAGATTTGGCCAAATTATAAAATGTCAGAAATCACCATTTTCCCTCTGTTTTTTCCCTCAGTGCAGCTTGCCAAACCCCCTCTATTCCAATACATGGTGCATAAACCATCCTGGTGTTACTTCAGCATGCCATGTAGCACTTCCTGAAAGAGATTCAGACAAATTGGTGGCAGCAACTGCTTTCTCCTATCAAAATACCCTTGATCTATGGGAAAGTGCAATGTGCTGGGAATGAGGAGACCATGAATCCCACACCAGCGCTAATAATTCTGTGCCCCTCACAACCCTTATTTATTGGGGTTTTTATCATATCCCACTGAAAGTCTACGCAAGCTGGGAAGAGAACCCAGAACTCAGTTATGGCAGGCCTACGTCCCAACCACTTAGCCACAGTGTGTCATTTCCAGTTCCTTGTGCTTAGCTATGCTGTCTGTAAAATGGGGCAACACCTGAATAATGGAACCCCCTGTTTGTGTGTTACATGTCATCTTGCAATGTCTGGTCCATGGAAGATAACAGCCTTCTGCCACCAGATGTAGTTAGTTTTTTAGTTCAGTTGGTAGACGTCTGTGCCAGTGGTTTTCAACCTTTTTTCATTTGTGGGCTACTAAAATATTTCAGTTGGAGGTGTGGACCCCTTTAGAAATCTTGGACATAGTCTTCTGACCCCCAGAGGTCCGCGGAACCCAGATTGAAACCACTAGTGTATGCTGAAAGTTTAGGGTTCACCCTCCTGCACTGATCAGTCATCATGGGAGGGTTTTTAATTACACATAATAACATGTATTTTTTCTTAATCTAGGAGAATACACTTACAAATTGTTAAAAGAATCTAGCTAAGGTTGCAAGTCAAGAACTCAAGTTAGGACATTACAGAATGAAAATGGCCCTTGCAGCCTTAGTTCTGAACCCTTACGTGTATGTCTCATAGTCTTTAATTGCATGACCGCATAGTGTATTTTTGCCACTTGAATCCCCACAGGATGGATGCCACTGATGGAATGAACCAGGGCTGTGAAGTGAATGTGGACTCCTGTCTCTTTCACTTCCAGATGCTGGAAGATGGATGGGATGTGTGGGCAAACTTAATTCTGGCATTTCCCAATTTTAAACTGCTTGACTTTGAAAACCAATAACATTTCCTTAACTTTTTTGTATGTAATAGTTTATGTAGAAGAATTTGGAGTAATTTATACACAACTCCTTTTTCTCCAATTAAAAGTTTCATTTTCTGAAGTAGGCTGTGCAAGTATTTAAGGAAAAGGTGTTTGATTTTTAGGTTGTTGGAATATACTATTGGCAAGGAGTGCTAATAAATGCATGGGTTTTTTTTCTGGCCAGCTGTCTGCATTAGCAAGAATTATTCATATCTATAATGTCTTGTGAATAAGGCTGCATGTCTGTCACAGAAGTCATGGATTCCATGACTTTCTGTGACCTCTGAGACGTCTGCAGTGGCTAGTACTGGCTTAGGGGCTGTCTGAGCCGGACAGCCCCTGGGCCAGCAGCTGTTTGGGTGTGTGGGAGGGGCTCAGGGGTGGGGCAGGACGTTGGAGTATGGGGCAGTGCTTACCTGGAGGAGGGGCTCCCTGGATCCAACTGGCATGTCCCTGCAGCTCCTAGACACAGAGGCCAGGGGGCTCCGCACATTGCCCGCAGGCGCCGCCCCCCGCAGCTCCCATTGACTGCAGTTCCCATCTAATGGGAGTTGCAGAGCCGGCACTTGTGGCGGGAGCAGCGCACAGAGCCCCCTTGGTCGCCCTTCCCCTAAGAGCTGTAGGGACACGCCAGTCAGAGCCGGGTAGGGAGCCTGTCAGCCCCACCAACACCCACCCCAGTAACAGCAGGGGTCCTGGGCTGTGTGCTGCTGCCCACCCCCTCCCCCAACCAGCACCCACAAAACCCACCCCAAGTTTTAGTTATAGGTATTTAGTTTAGGTGTATAGTAAAAGTCATGGACAGGTCACGGACCATGAATTTTACTAAAAATACCCATGACTAAAAGGTAGCTTTGTTCATGAATGATGAAAATGATATAATAAAAATAGCTATTGTTGGGCTCACCTTTTTCCCTATCTGTATACTGATGTGAGATTGTGATCAAATGCTTCACATAGTTTCATGTATTTGTGTGGGGAAATGGAATTCTATTTACCAAAACTTTGCAAAAATATTTGATACATCTGAAATCTGCTAATTTGACTGTGCTTTGCTGATGAAACCATATTTTGGCTTTCCAGGGACAACTTAATGACTGATGTCTATGGTGCTAACCTTTATAATCGTTACCTTGAAGAGAAGAATTCCAGAAAAGTTTCCAAAGGGCGTATCCAGGCCAAAGTTGCTGCTGGGACCAGGTCTGCCACTATTTCTCAGGATGATGAAATAGACCACACTTGGCAAAATGAACTAGCACCTGCTACTGCCACCAATTGTAGGTCTGTTCTTGTTTGTACTGGGGTTTACAATCCTCACACAGAGGTGCCCTCTGACACCAGAGAGAGTATAACTGAGACTGTGTTCCATGGTCACAGAGATTTTAGATTTGATCCTGCTTTGGTAGAGCCAGACCATATTGTACCAGATGTTGATACTGCTGTAGATCTGATCTACCAACTGGAGAATTTTGCACCTGATCAAGATACTAGAACTTTTTAAGGATTCTTCATCCAAAAGCACATCAGGGTTTACAGCACAGTACAAAATGTAGCTTTCTAACACGTCTTACCCTTTAACCTCAATATTTTAAAACACTTTCCTGAACTGGCCTCTCCTACATAGCACACCAGAACTGGCCTTGTTTGTCATAATTACCTCCTGACCGTAATGTTATGAGGAAAGTAGAATTTCCGTGTATTTTAAAATTTATTAATCATGTGTCTGACATTTCTTCTGTCAATTGTACACCGCTACCTCGATATAACGCCACCCGATATAACACAAATTTGGATATAACGCGGTAAAGCAGTGCTCCGGGGGGTGGGGGAGGGCTGCGCACTCCGGTGGATCAAAGTAAGTTCAGTATAACACAGTTTCACCTATAACGCAGTAAGATTTTTTGGCTCCCAAGGACAGCGTTATATCGAGGTAGAGGTGTATTTAACTGCAAACAGTGCAATGCAGAGAGGTGCAACAGTGCAAACAATGCATAGTTTTTTACTTGAAACTTCAAACCAATGTTGTTTCTAACCTGCCTTAGGTCTAATATGCAGCTGAGTTTGTCATGTGTCTAAGTATCATATGTTTGTTTTAACAGGTCACTATTCCCATGGCTGTTTGTTTTAAACAGAGATTTAATTTATTTTGTCTGTTACCATTTTTATAAAACACTTCAACTGTTTTAACACAAAGAGATTGTCTTCTGAAATATTATTTATAGCTTGCTCTGGTTATAACACTGTAGGTCTACTTGCAAAGCATGCTTTGCACATGTCCTATGTTGCATGAGCAAAAATAGGCCAAACTAACTAGCAATTGTTGGACCAATGACATAGCAACATCAGTTAATTGCAGGATATACACGTTCTCTTGTAACTTCATACATGGAATCTTCTTTGGACTGGAAACTCCTTTTTTATAGATGAAAATCCCAGGATCTGCAACTAACTGTTTTGGGTTTTTTGTTTTTTTTTTTTATATGGGTGAGACATTAGATCTGCTCTCTTTAAATAGGAACCTGACAATGTTCAGTGAAAAGACCTTCTGGCCAGCTTTTCTTTTCACATCTTCATTTAAATTAGCAGCATGAAATCGAGAAAGCTGTAAAGTCATTGAGTGGTGGGGAGAGAAGATTGATGTCAAATCTTTTCAAGCAGTGTTTTTATTACTCTTTACAGACTTTTTGAGTCCGTTCTCTACCATCATCACTGCTGATTCAGTGACTCCTAATGTTGCCATAAACAGACTCTAACGAATATTAACAGAATCTAATCTTCTAGATTTAATTACTTTGATATGGCCTGCTAAACCCAGGGTTGCAAGTTCAATCCTTGAAGGGGCCATTTAGGGAACTGGGGTAAGAATCTGTCTGGGGATTGGTCCTGCTCTGAGCAGGGGGGTTGGACTAGATGACCTTCTGAGGTCCCTTTCAACCCTAATCTTCTATGATCTTCTATAATATGAGTTGAGTGGGTTTCCTGCTTCTTCACTGAAAAAACTACAGCAGCAATACTGTGTGCTTGTGGCTTGTCTTTACTGGTTCTTTCTGTTGTGACCAACCACATGTGCCTCTTTCCTTAGCAGTGCGCTGTGCCATCTAAGTGTACGGAACACTTATATGTAAAGACTATGGTTAGGGAATTTTGAAATGCCAGGATTATACTAAAGCTCTGCCACATTTTAGTACTGAAGAATGTTGCAGAATTCTTTAACTCCTAATGCAGGAAAGTGGCCTCAACATACATCATGGAGAAAAGTGTGGAGGTTGACGAAGAACAGAAGACAGTCTAGTGAATGTTTGTTTTTGTGTGTGTGTGTGTGTGTGTGTGTCTCTTTCATATATTTAAAAAGAGCTCGCACCTACGGAAGTGCTTCCAGCACCTAGTCTGATGTACAGCTTATGCAAGAATAATGTATGCAGCTTGTCCAAACCAACTAAAATATTAATTCACACTTCAGCTGTTTGGAAAACATTTAGTCATATTAGAGATGTAGCAAAATACTTAGCATAATTCAGTCGCTAACAAAACTTTCTTTTACCTTTTGCAATCAATTAAGCTTTAACTGAAAGTAAGGAATTGAAGCTCCTTAGCAGTTTACATGTCTGAGAGAGGTCTTGTTTATTCTTTTGGTTATTAGGCTCTGTTTTTAACTTAATGCACATGAAGGTGATACTCTAAGAAAAAATATTATCCTTTGACTTCTGTGGCTTCTGTTCATCTTGGGGAGGGTGCAGAATCCAGACTAGTGTGAAAGAAGTGTTGTACAAGCAATAAATGCCACCCTTTGCCAATTAACTACAAAATTGGGCAGTGTCTCAAGTACTGTAAATTAAACTAAAATATAGTGATCCCATGTTTGGGAACCGGATAACTAAAATCAAGATATGGAAATCCCCAAAGGATAATCTTCAAATGGTCTTCATAGTGGAGAGAGGGCCTTAATTTACAGGTCTGCATGGTAACTACATGCATTATTCCCCTGAGGAGTCAAATTAATATCATATCAGACATAGGAAAAGACCAGTAATATGAGTTTAACCATTTCTAGACACTTCCAAGGCAAGCACTGAAGCTGACATTCTATAACTGCTGGGGCTAACCTTTGAGAGGTGCTTTTTCCCTGTTCTGCCCCATTAGCTGTCTTTTCAGTATCTCTTTCTTCCACCCATCTCAGGTTCCTACACTCATCACACTGGAATTGGCAGTGTTTCCCACACATTGCTCCTATGGCATCTAAACCCTATATTAAGCGGGCCACTGTGCAGGTATAGTAGCATCTGCAGATTTAAAATTTAGTACTAAAACAGCTAGAAGGTTCGTGTTTGAATTCCCAGAAAGTAGCATTTGCTCCTCATTTCTCTGAATGTTTTATTCTTCATCATTGTACTTTTTGAAAAATAGTGTATCCTGTACTCATTTTTACTGAAATAAAACTGACAGTATTTTTAATCCCAAATTATGTGTGCTCTTCACTTTTATAGAATCTGTGCTTTCTTTGAATTTGGAAAATAGCTCAAAAAGAGGAATGCATCAGGATTTAAATATTTAAAACAAATATATATGAATAGTTTTTTAATGTCTCCCTGTGCACCGCCAGCGAAGGATTGGTTCATAAACTGAAAAATAAAAATTCTCAATTTGAAATCCTTGGCTAGATAAAATGATACAAAATAGATAATTCCTTTCATTGTACTGCCTACATTTGTTAAGCTAGAGTTGTGCTAGTTGTGCGAATAGCTGATACTCCTTGTCTGTTCATTAAGTGAAGAATTTCTTCAGTTGTGGATAATTTGTAGAAATTTTAATTTTTTTTAGTTAATTTTTAGATCAAGAGAACTTGACTCTAAGATCTACTTAGGTGAGCAAACCAGAGGTTTTTGGGGTTGTGGTTTTTTGTTTTTTAATGTATTTTATTTTCCCAGAGTCCAGGTTAGAATGAGAGATGTCCTCCAAACAAAAGCCAAGTCTTAAGTGCTGCCCATGCTGTGAGATATAGTAATCTAGTCTGTTTAAGAAAATGAATTAGTTTCACAGTGCAATCTTTTAAATTTGTCCATATTTTTAATGTATGCTTTTATGGTGAGATGAAAGTATACACAACACAATCTCTCCAGTGTTAGCATCAATGGAAACTTTTGGGAAAGAGACTGATAACTGTTGTCAGGAATCATGCCCCTTTTTTGTGAAGCATTCTGAGGGAAGTACCCCTACATGCTCTGTAAGTATTACTGAAATCTAACACTTGTAAGCCTACATAATCTTTGCCGTAAAGTGGAGGTATAAAACCTCCATGTAACTTATTCTGCAAATTTTAAGAGGCTGAGTAGACAGTTTTTCTAGACTTACTCACTGCCAGACTTAGGAGCCGTCACTACAAAGAACAGAAAGTGGGGATGCAGAAAGGAATGAAAAGTACAGAGCATGAAGGAGCTGATCTGACTCTATCTTAAATCCATGAGTTAGGGCTCTGCTGCTTAGGAAACAGGTGAGGGCTCACCTTGATAAACGGGGGGTGAGCACAGAGAAGTGGGTTGTAGTATTGGTGTTTAGAAAGCAGTTAATGCCCAATTGGGTGAGATTGGCAAACTGGCTAATTCCCAGAGGTGCTACTGGAACCAGTGTGAGCATGGGGAAGGGGATATAACAGGGCTGTTTCTTTAAAGTTCTGCCTTGCTTTGCACACACTTTCCAGCCCCTCCCCCCCCCATTATTTGTCCAGGAAGCAGATTGGTGGTGAAAATAAGTCAAGGACTGAGAACAGCTGGGGGCATGAAAGAACCATGATGATGTCCTAAATGACTCTGAATAGGTAGGTAAGGGTTAGGGTAGCATGAAGTCCATGGAGGTGTGGGATGCCTGTGTGTAGAGAAGGAGGAGGAAGTTCAACCTCCTGACTCAGTGGGGAAGAAGGGCTAAGACATTGCTGATTCTTGATGCCATCTTCTATCAAATTCACTCCCTTTCATTGGAAAACACTGAGGCTGAATATCCTCTGCTGTAATAGCCTAGGCTGAAGCTTGCCGCTGAACAGTGTACCTGTGCCAAAGCTGTCACTTTTCTGTTGAAAACTGCTGCAGAGATCTCATGCAAGGCAAGAGTGTCGAAGTAATTACAGGAGTCCATAGGCCTGCTTTTCTTAATGCAGTTAGCATGGGCTGGTCCCAGTGAGGCTGTTGCACTTACGACTTTACCTCCTTGAACTGAATGGGAAGTTGCTGGTTATGTAGTGCCTGGAAGCTTGGGCTTATGTGCAAATTTGAATGCTGTGGAAAGCTAAGGCCATGGGAGGCTCTCTGGGTGGGTTTGTCCTGGCCCTGCAAACATGGAATTTGCTCTTTAGCTCAATGATGCCATAGAGACATTAGCAAAGACCATCAGCCAAGCTGCCTGCACGCATTTTCTTAGGGCTGCAAGAACACTTGACAAATGTTTTCTTCAGGGGTTACAAGATGCTGTCTGCAGCTCACGCCCCACTGCATGGATTCTCGTGAGACAAGGGTATTACTGCCTCGAGCTGAGTCAAATTCTCTACTAGCACCTTCCTGCACTGATGATTACAGTGAGCAGCTGACAGCTGCTGAAAAGGGGGAAGGGAAGACTGATTAAAACAAAGCAAACTCCATAGTCATGTCAGCTACTAGTCAGCTCTTTGCTGCTGCTAGTGGAGGGGCACTTCATGTTTTCCACCAAGAGTACAAAGAGCCAGGGGGTGGTGGTGAGGTTCTTTGAGTATGCAGTAGACTGGGGGCTCCTCCTAGTGCTGCTGCCTCTGCATTATGCAGCTGATGCAGTGATGCTGCCCAGGGCAGGGGACAGGTCTGGGGCTCCCCACAGCGGCCCAGGCTTCCTGGGCAGCTCTTAGTACTGCCCAGCCCCCACCCTCTGGCCAGGCAAGAAGCTGGACCTTGGTGGGGAGAGGAAGGGAGGGTGGGGCCTCATGGGGGGGGATTAAGGCCCACCTGAGCCCCTCCTCCCCCCACTGGGAAGAGGCTGGCGCTGCCTTTCAGTCTTGGGCAGGCGTGGAGCAGCACCACAGGAAATCTGTGACAAATGCTTCCCAGAGTCATTCAGTTTGAGACCAGGATTTGAACTCTGCATTTTGGGACTTCCCCCTCATTTTGGGACAGGTGGCCACCTTATCTCTTCTACACAGACACTTGGAAACAGACCATGAACAACACAAGGGCAAACCACCAGATTTTTAAAGCGGTGTGCTCGAACAAGCCACTTCAGCCATCACATTAATGGTGAGTAGTACTAGTAAGCCATTTTTAAGTTGGTCAAAAGTAAGCGTACATTAAAACTAAAACCATAAATTATATGTATTGTTATAGTCCTATATGTTGTGTGTTTGTGTATTATAATTTGTAAGTTTTGTCTAATGCTTGGGCATTAAAGGGGTTCAAATATAAAATATATTCTGCTAGGGGTATGCGGGCAGCTGGTAGATCTGGAAGCGGGTATGCAATATGAAAAGTTTGGGAACCTAGAGGATTACTTCTGTGTTCACACCAGTTGCCCTCTTTCCCAGAGATCTAGCAGAAGGAAGTGAAATGGGTGGAACGAATGGTCTGACTTTTTTGTGACCTCAGCTCTGACTGTTTAATACTGTGAGAAGATACTTGTGTGGCTGCAAAGGGCACTCCTTTCTAGAACATTCCATAAGCTTAGCAACACTGGTCTCACCTCCATGAGTGTGATATAGATTACTAGGGAGTTACCTTTCTTTTTCAAAGCACAAAACTGATCATCAGAATTGCAGAGATTAAGCAAACCTTTGTCAATAACTTGCTGAGTTTAGAAACTGAGTTTCTATTATGTCTGAAATATTTGTATGCCCCTTCATGTTTCAGCCACCATTCCAGAGGACATGGTTTCATTCTGATGACACTCCTTAAAAAGATGTCTTAATTAAATTCGTGACTGAACTCCTTGGGGGAGAATGGTATGTCTCCTTCTCTGTTTTACCCACATTCTGCCCTATGTTTCATGTTCTAGCAGTCTCGGATGGTGACCTAGCATGTTGTTCGTTGTAAGAACACTTTTACTGCAGATTTGACAAAATGCAAAGAAGGTACCAGTGTGAGATTTCTAAAGATAGCTACAGACCTCAAGCCCAAGGTTGAAGAATCTGAACTGCCTTCCAAAACCTGAGAGGGACAAGGCGTGGAGCATGCTTTCAGAAGTCTTACAAGAGCAACACTCCGATGCAAAAACTACAGAACCCAAACCACCAAAAAAGAAAATCAAACTTCTCCTGGTGGTATCCACTCAGGTGGTGAAAATGAGCATGCGCCAGTCCTCACTGCTTTGGATCATTATGGAGCAGAACCCGTCATCAGTATGGATGTACGTCCTCTGGAATGGTGATCAAAGCATGAAGGCACATATGAATCTTTAGCACATCTGGCATGTAACTATCTTGCGACGCCAGCTGCAACGGTGCCATTTGCACGTTTAACTTTCATGATAAAGAGATTGTACTACAGTACTTGTAGGAGTACTTGTATGAGGTATTGAAAATTACTATTTCTTTTGGGGTTTACCGTGCAAATATTTGTTAGAAAAATATGAAAAATATCAACTGAGCACTGCACACTTTGTATTCTACATTGTAACTGAAATCAATATATTTGAAAATGTAGAAAACATCCAACAATATTTCAGTGAATGGTATTCTATTATTGTTCAACACCGCAATTAATCACAACTAATTTCTAAAATTTCTTGACAGCCCTACTTCCTAAACAAACGAACGATCCCCAAACTTTTTGGTTTGCATTAGCCCCAAAGGACATAAAAACGTGCTTATTGTAGAGGCTTTGATTATAGAGGCTTTATTATCAAAGCTTTTCATGTGTGTTTCTCTTGGGGCTAATGCAAGCCAAACATGTCCTAGCAATTAAACCCATTTCAGCTCCCAGCCCTACACTCTGGAGTAACAAAAGACAATGCCATTGCCTCTCCTAGCAACCACACCCAAATCATCACCCAAACAGACAAAACTAATTCAACTTCCCCTCCCACCAAAAAAAAAAAATTACTCCTAAAAAAAGCAACTCCTCCAACTCCCCCAAACTCACCCCAATCACAAAAAGGAAATTCACTCTCCCTCTTGTAGCCCATAGAACCAGCTTTAGCATTTATTTTAATTGGCAGTAACAAAAGGAACCTACAGGCTTCTAGCCTACAAGACACTGGCTGCAGCAGTTAGCATAAGGCTTGAAGCCTTCCAAGCCTGGCTCAGATAAATGGCTGAACGGTTGCCCTTAAGTTTGGGGGAACTGGGAACAGAGTTTGAAGGGAGAAGTCGGTCCATAACAACACCAGCGACCCACACAAACATGAGCTAACACCAGCTTTTGGATATCTTAGGATAGAACATCTGCAGAAGTCTGACCAAAACAGTGCCATGGCAACGAATTGATGTCTCTTACAAAAAGCTGAGATCGTTAATAAACTAACCTAGAGGAGAAGGGCAACCCAACGTGAGCAGAGCGAGGACATTCAAATAAGGAAGAGGCATGAAACTCCCACTGAATATACATCGGACATAGTGGCATCAGCATAACATATGATCAAAGTTGTTACCCAGCCTGCCTGCAGGAGGAAAGAGAAATGGAGCCCTTGGGAGATACTAGGATGATAGCCACTGGTGATGATAAGGAAGGTGATGGCTAGCATATCAGGTTGTTCTCCAAGGATGGTGTGAGTATATGGATGTTCAGATGTACATTCTGTATCACCTCTATCTACCTTGCTGGGTTAGAGTGTTTGTGACTTTGCTAAATGTATTAACTACTGTAAATGCGGAAGGGTTCCTAAAATGTAAGTGTTGCAACTGTGCACATCAGGGTTCCCAACTAAATAGGAATTTTAATCATACTAGGCCTGATCTTGGGACAAGAACCTGTCAAACCTCAGAGAGAGAACTGGGAATTCTGAAGTAATCAATAGAATTAAGAGAAGATTCATAGATTGGG
Source organism: Mauremys reevesii (assembly GCF_016161935.1). Classification (NCBI taxonomy): domain Eukaryota; kingdom Metazoa; phylum Chordata; order Testudines; family Geoemydidae; genus Mauremys; species Mauremys reevesii. The sequence goes on from NC_052629.1 coordinate 89,644,392, forward strand.
CCAAACCCCTCTCCCTACTTCTCACCAGTGATCCAAATCAATTTAACTCTGCTCTCAATGCACCCCTAGAGCACAAAATAATTATTTGGCCCTCCCGCAAAGCATCCTAGGAATGAAAAACACACTGCTTTACCTAAAAAGAAGAGTCTAGGTGCTTTGATCCCCATTCTATCCCTGAGGCAGGGTTGTTCAGTAACTTTGGCAAGTCACAGACAACCAGGAGCATAACTACAAAGGGAAACCAGCTCTCCTGATTCTCAAGCTCCTCTTCCAAACTCCGCTAGAATTAACTACGGTCCCAGATGTTACTAAATCGGAGGCTGAATGCAGACAGACACAACAGAAGCCAGGTACTTTATGCTCCCTGTGCTAAGCTCTCAGGATCATAAATTCAAAAAAAGGGCCTCGGTCACTTGAACGAAAGAAGCATCACTCTCAGATCTCCTTAACATTTGGGCTTTTATCCTCTTTCTGGGCTAGAGAGGGCAAGATAATCACAAAAACTTGGGCAGACCAAGCAGGGATGCACACATACTTAAGACCCAACATATTCCCCTGGTAGGAGTTAGCACCTAGTTGTCATGGCGATTGTGGTACAGCTTTCATTATGGCATCACCGGGCTCACACATAGCTACTGGGACACTGAGCTCAAGTCAGTGCTCAACTTGGCCTCTGGGAGAACTGGTTGGCGCTGAGGGATATTTCAATCAGTGTGAGACTTGGCAGACAGGCCTTTGATAGAAGTAAGTGAATTTTTTCAGATGGCCAATGTAACACAGCAGTGTAAGCTATATACTAATTGAGTTGTGGTTTCACGGGGGTCTCAGACTAGTTAGGGAGTTCTTAAAACATTTCTTCTGTCCTTGTCAAGCTACACTATGCCCATGTAACACACAAGGAATAAATACAAGCTTGTAACTCAGCATGTGAGCAATTTTAGCAGAATGTCCACTGGCATGGTGAGTCCAACTATAGTATAGTCAGTCAGAGTTCTCTGCTCACTGATACATTTGGACAATAAAATCCAAAATCCCATTGACTTTAATCAGATTGTGGCTTTCAGAAAATGTCCACATGGTGGGTCTGTGGGGGGGGGGAGGGGGGCTGTACTACATCTGGAGATTCAGCAGGAATTCTCACTCACTTGGGCTCTGGTGGGTAGATTCGGGATTAAGCAAAACTCCTCACTCACTTCAGGCATTGATTAACATTAATTTTGGCAATCCTCGACCTTTGAGGTGTCTCCCTTTATTCATCCTGAAAACGGGGATAATGGTAAGTATTTAAAAAGTTATGAATTAATTATTCTTTGGCATTTTGAGGTCCTTGAAAGCACAATGTTTTGTTATCTAAGGGGCTAATTCCAAACCAATTGCATTCATTCAATGGTGATCCTATGGACTCCAGTGAACTGTCAATCACACCCTTAGTGTAGAAAATGTTATTAATATCATCTATATTTATTCACAGAAACAGAAAGTGATTTCTTTCATAGCTGATAAATATCCTAATATCATCACTGAGTCTCTGTTTATCCATCTTTAAAACAGAGATAATAGTTACCTACTCCACAGTGTACATTCTGGCTTAATAATTGTTGCCACTTTTAAGAATCTTGGAAGCAAGTTAGTTGCTAGCTGAGTGCAGGCACTTTGACTAGTATCAAAAAAGTCATTCTTGAAAAATTTGGTCTTTAAGGACATTTATCAATATTTCCTTAAAGACACCAACCCTTTTGTAAGTTCCTATTGGGCTTTGACTGGACTAGTCTCTAGAGAGGGCACTATGATCACAAAGGCTTGTGTAGGCAGGGCAAGGCTGTATGTCCATTGCCCTTTTATGGAGATCAGACCTGGTTGGCATGGCACACCCCTCATTATGAAGTCCCCTGGCCCAAGACCAGCCATCAGTGCATTCAGCTCAGGTCAGTGCTCAGCTTTGTATCAGGAAGAGCTGATTAGTGGGTTGCTGAATTGTAGCTATTTTAGAAGTTCTGCCTGCTTCCTGGGTTAGGGATTTCAGACATACTCATGAGATACCTAAGGCAGCTCCTAGATGATCTGAGGGCAGCACCCTGTGTATTCTCCAGTTCTGTGGTGCATGATGGGTACATCTGGGAAAGGACTGGTCAAAGAGCACATGCTGGAATGCAGCCCCTAGGGCTGCATATGATGACATGCATTTCTTTACATAAGGGCTCTGGGAGAGTTAACGGCCACAGCGAGGCAGAGGAGTTATTTCACTCTTGGTTGAAAATGCTGGTTTGTCATTTATTTTGTGGGACATTAACTGAATTGAAAAAGCAGCTGGTGTGTGGGGTGAAGAAGCTACATGCCTTTCCAAGGGCTACCAGCCTAATTGTGGACTTCTCCTGAAGGAACTAGCAGAGCAGTCCATTGTCACACTTGCTCACTGGGGGCTTCTGAAGAGAAGGATTTCCATATTTCTGTTGTATGAGAGATATGGAAACAGTTTGACTACCAGGCCCAGCTGCACAAATCACATCATTGCTGGATAAATTCCTGTCCTGTGTCATTTATGAGGCAATAATCACCTGGGGGAAAGTCCTTCGAATGTCGATTCTCATCCCTTCCCTAGCTAGTGATCAAAGGTTTATATGTATTACCAATCACCAGAGCATCTATGGATTTTGCTCCTGCAGAGTACAGTGATAATAAAACAAGATGACAGTCATGATGAGAAACATACCCTTTCCTGAGTAGCTTCCTTGCTGATCAGGTTTGGGTGGAATTTGGCTGATCATCCACTCTACCCCTCCTACTCCCACCCACATCATTTCAGATTCTCCACTATATGAATCTCCCATCAATTCAACTAACTCCGTTCTTCTTTACCTATTCTCCATGGACCATCAGAAGTAAACACAGCCCTTTCTGATGGTTTGAAGAAATAAACTCAGTACAGAGCAAAGCAGTATCGAGAAAGTACATGAAAGGAAACTCTCTTACAAGATCATCTACAGTGTGGAAAATAGAGAATACACTAATTTAAGTCATTTCTCAAGATCTCCAGTGATGGAACCTCAATTCCTATTCTAGGCAATTTACTCCTTTTGTCAGAGATTGCCGTTTAACTCCCTAGAAAATTTGATTAATGTCTAGTGTGAATGTCTCTTTTTATCCAGTTACAATCGGAGTACCATCAGAGGAGGATGGATTACGTGAAATCAACGCTGGATTCTTGGTAAGAAAAGAGTTTTGCATTACACACATTATATCGTGTGGGCGGTCGGGAAAGATGAGCGTTAAAGTCGCATAGTTAAGCCAACAGGCTCCGAATGGCACAGAGGCTGACAGCTTCCCAGATAACCCTGCAGGCAGCTCTTAGTATAGAACGAATCATGTCTCCTTCTTAATCTGTCTCCTTCTTAATCTCTTGACTGTTGTGTTGCTGAATGTCTGGGTTCCTCTCAGAGATCCCGTTCCTCAATATCCTTTTTCTAGGTACCTGAAAGGTGCATTAAGCCACTATTTTCAATGGGGTTTCCCGTTCAATATTAGAGTCAGCAATGATTTAGCTCCTCTACTCTTCACTGTTTTCCTTCTAGCACTGTCCCTAAATTGCTGTGCTTATTGATACTTAATTATTATTATCGGGAACTCACTACTAATATTTTGTTGTTTCCATTTTATTTAGGATGAAGGCGCCATCGAGGGCCAGACCCCATCTCCGCAGTAAATTTGCTGCATCCTCTGGCCCTCACTGCCTTCTTTATGCCCAGTGAAGGCTCCTTATATGCCACAAAGGCATATCAAGCCTCATTCAGCAGGTAATTCTGGGATCAGCTTCCTCCTCACCTGAGTATCCAGCACTTCGGGGAGCCGAACTCCCACCATTCGGAAAGTGTGGATGCAGCAGTCATTGAAAAACACTTCCACAGGCAGAGATCTCTATCCTGCCTAGACCCCAGTCAAGTCTGGGTTTAAAATACTCTGGGAGGGCTCAGGCCCTCAGCATTGGACTCGCTTTTCAAGTGATGAGGCTCCTCTTCAAAGAGGAGAAAGAAGGAGTCAGGGACAGAAAATGAAGTACTCGCATCTCTAGGTTGATGACAGTTTCACTGTTTGTGTTTCACTGTAGACTGTAGGGCAGGCTCAAGGTGAGGAAGACAACTACTATGTTGTCAGGGTCTTTATCAAGCCATTTCTACTGTCCAGTCTGGGAAAGGAGCAACAGACAGTTCCTTTAAAGAGCCCAATAATCACTTGTAAGGAGAATATTCCTTAAGATTCAATGCCTCTGAGTAACGTCCTCCCTCCTCCTGATGAGATGGAGTTTTCTCCTTTGTGACCAAGAGCAACAACAATAGCTCACAGACGTTAAGGTCAGAAGGGATCATCGTGATCTGACCTCATGCACATTGCAGGCCACAGAACCGCAGCAACCCACTCCTGTAATAGGCCCCTAATCTCTGACTGAGTTACTAAGGTGTGATGGAACAAAGCACCTGCTGTGATGGCTGAAGGCCATGGAGGGTTAGGCAGCCATTGGAGAGGAACACCAGTGAGTCTCTCGCCCAATGACGTGATATGAGACTTTTGAGATACTTAGGAGATGGGTTTCCAAAATAGGCTTTGATATTTCTGCTAGTTAATAAAATACAGCTTTCATTGGAAAACGGAAGGAAATTGGATTAACAGGGATCTTACTGGGAGGTGGGATCATGTGGTGTTGTTAACATGGATCATATCATATGGGGAAGCAGGAGATAGAGAAGGGAATTGCTCCCCTGATGCTAATATTTCCTTGTCGTTCATTTTATTTTAGGATGAGTGCTCCCTCCTGGGCGTCTTTAAGAAATGACCTTCCTTTTCCTGCCCCCGGTCTGTCAGAGGCACAGATCTACAGCCAGTACATAGCTTTGCTGGAAGAGAGTGGCCCTCTGCCAGAGAGTGAGCATTAGGATTCTTTGTCTGTGTGCACATGGAGAGGGAGGGCAAGTGGGTAGATGTACATATACATACAAGGTTTTGAGTGCAGCCATGGAATACGGTTGCCACCCTTCTAAAAAAATGCACTCACAAGACAAATTCTCTGCAGTTGTTTTAGGAAAGATGGGGTTTTGTCTGACCACCAACAGGCCCCAACCATTCTTCCTCCTCTTAACATCTTCTTGCAATGCAAACAGTCCTTTTCCTCCCTCCCAACCTCATCCTGCTACTATCTGTGTAGTGATAGTCCTATTCTCTCCTATCCCTTTCCTTTGCTGAGTGGGAAATGTCTTTTTTTTATTATATCATTTGTGCAATGCTTTGATGGCTCAGTCATTGCTATGGCAAACAAGTTAACTGCCAATGTCTGCAGTTGGATCTGCCCTGTTCCTTACTATCCTGAATAACTAAGAACTGAAAAGGAGAGTTAGGTGGAGGAGTTTGAAGAAAAATGGTAGCATCCAAGAAACAACTATGGAATCTTTCAATTAATATCCGCTGGGGAAGATTACAGGATTGTCTGTGAGCTTGTAGCTACAGGCCAGGGAGGGTGGAGGGGAGCTGTGAACACCCTGAATTTGCACAGAGTCAGAGGGTGCCCCTAAAGGGACAATGTGGCAAGTGAGCTCTAGCTGACGAGGAGCAGAAATAAAAACATGTCAACTCTTAAATGTGGTGTGGACTTTCCATGACTCACACCCTCTCATGCCTCACTTTAGCCCATTGAATGGTGGGGTTCGGAAAGAAGAATGGAGAGGGCTGGGAACTGGCCAGCAGCACCATGGGAGAATGCAATAATTGCCGTTAATTTTACAGACACCCCAGCTTGGTCCACTCTTAATGTCAAGTCCCTCTGAAGGACAAGCTATTGAGCTCAAACCATGTCCCCCGATCTCCTCAATTCGGTAGCAGCTGTCTTCCCCATCTAATGAATGCCTTCTCTCTTTTTTCAGCAACTCTGCGCAGCCAAAGAGCAGCCATATTACTTCCTCTCCTTTCAGAGGGTCAGGAGGTAAGTGATTTCTACAGTTCTCTAGGGGAGGATTGAACTGGATGACTGAATGTGCTGTTTGCTGCACCTTCTTGCATTTTTCAGAGGATGTCTTTTTTTAGCAGCAGCAGCATTCAGTTTGCTGAACGATTATGAAACATTTAGTGCTTCTTAAAATCTCCTTGTGCCTCTTTGGAGGCCACATCCTGCATTTCCAGCCACAACAAACTAGAACTATATTTCAGAGAAGACAAAGAGGATGAAATGTTGACTGTGTGACCCACTGCCATTATACTATAGCGGGAGGTGGAAGAGAACTTGCAAACATCCAACCCCACAGCTTGACATGCCCTCCACAGCAGTTCTCTATTCCCATGCTAGGCAGCTACCACCAGTGGCCATTTGGAGACAGACAAGGGAGATCTGTCTGCTTGCAGGAGATGCAACATAATTAGTATCAAACCAGCCTCACTTTTCTCAGCATTGTTTCCTTCCTTACACTGCCAGGATTGGTTTTGCTCTAAAGAGAAGTGATGCTTTACAACCAAATCACTAAGGGTGTTTGGTACACATGAGATGTAAATAGTATAAGAAAGAGCAAACCATCTTTTGCTGAGTTATTATGGGCAGGGATAACTGAGAAATATGTACAGTCATTAATGAAGATGAGAATGAGGAATTCAGCACTTCAGTCACTAAGGTGATTTCTTTTCTAACACCACTTTAGAATCAAGGAGCTGCGTGAGCGCCTGTAGGTCTTCTCGGCGGAGAATTATACCAAGTGAATGTGTCAACATTTGAGAAGGAACCCTCTCCCAAAGCACTTGATGTTTAGCAGACTAATATACTTCTAGGCTGTGTGACATTAACTCTGCTTTCCCTTCTCTTTCAGGCTCCTCATGGAAATCCATGGGTCCAGCCCGCCTTTAAAGTAAGTAGCAATGACTGGTGCCCAAGGGGAGGGAGAGAGGATGTAAAAGATCAAGCAGGATCCTATTTCTTCCTGGGGACCCTGCAGGTCTTCTAGGTGGAGAATTATACCAAGTGAATGTGTCAACATTTGAGAAGGAACCCCTCTCCCAAAACACTTGATGTTTAGCAGACTAATATACTTCTAGGCTGTGTGACATTAACTCTGCTTTCCCTTCTCTTTCAGGCTCCTCATGGAAATCCATGGGTCCAGCCCACCTTTAAAGTAAGTAGCAATGACTGGTGCCCATCCGGCGGGAGAGAGGATGTAAAAGATCAAGCAGGATCCTATTTCTTCCTGGGTCCCACAGCCAAGGGACATTCCAACTCTCTCTCAGATCATCTCTTTTCCCAGTTTCCAGCAGGTCATCTTCATGGAATGCTCTCCCCAGTTCATTGAAACACAGTAGAGAGGCTTCCATCAGGGTTTTTATTCCTATCCTTTTCTAAATATTGTCTCAGAGGAGGCTGTTGTACCATAGCTGGTTATAGTTCTATGGGTATCTATACACCACACAGTGCTAATACCATGGGGAATGGCCTTTGTACAAAGAAATCCATTTAAAAGAGAAGGAAAAGCCATTTGTCCCTGATGTCTCATCATAGCAAAGACTCTGAAACTTCCTTCTTTTAAAGCTATTACTAAGTTCCTGTTTGTTGCTTTTTGTCTTCCCAGCAGTCACCAGATGAGAGACTACACACCACCAGGGATGGTCCCAGTGGCCATGCCGTTTCAAATTCCACCACATGATGTCTGGCAGGTAAACTATACTGCAGTTCTGAGCCTTCCCTGCAAACTCTATACTATACCAGCACAAAGAAACAGCTGCTATCTGGGATCAAAATCCATCTGCATTCTCTCCGTTCAAAACCAGTGCTACTGGACGGCATCAGTCGTCTTAGTCTGTAGCCGCAAAAAGAACAGGAGTACTTGTGGCACCTTAGAGACTAACACATTTACTTGAGCAGAAACCAGTCGGAGAACACCTCAGTCTCCCTGGTCACTCGATTACAGACCTAAAAGTCACAAAATTACAACAATAAAACTTAAAAACAGACTCCAGCGAGAGACTGCTGAATTGGAATTAATTTGCCAAATGGACACCATTACATTAGGCTTAAATAAAAACGGGGAGTGTATGAGTCATTACATAAAGTTTTGATTACCACTACAAATGTTCTTCTCTCTCCTGCTGGTAATAGCTCATCTTAAGTGATCACTCTCATTACAGTGTGTATGGTAACACCCATTGTTTCAGGTTCTCTGTGTTTATATATCTATATCTATCTTCCTACTGTATTTCCACTACATGCATGCGATGAAGTGGACTGTAGTCCACGAAAGCTTATGTTCAAATAAATTTGTTAGTCTCTAAGGTACCACCAGTAATCCTGTACTTTTTGCAAATATAGACTAATATGGCTGCTACTCTGAAACCTGTCATTATGCAAGGCACTGAATTCAGCCGTATGGAGTGGAAATTCATCAATTTCATAAAATCTCTCACAGATACAGACAGACATCATCTTTCTTTCCAAATGCAAACGGATGGACATCATATCAAAAGGACTGAGGGTAAAAAATCCATTACAATCGACGTATCACACAGACTATGCTGACAGATTGTGCCACACACTCTCAAAGAAACTGCGGAACCACCTGACCATCATCCTATACAGCAAACAGGGAAAGATTAAGAATGAACTCTCCAAACTGGATACTCTCATCAAAAACCAACCTTCCACACAAACTTCCTCGTGGCTGGACTTTACAAAAACTAGAGAAGCCATTTACAACACACACTTTGCTTCTCTACAGAGGAAAAGGATACTCAACTAGCTAAACTAACTACATACCACAAGGCCACAACAGTGGATCCTTAACCCACCCAGCAATATTGTTAATCTTTCCAGCTATTTTCTTAGCCCAGCAGAAGAGTCTGTCCTATCTCGGGGCCTCTCCTTCTGACGCTCCACGCATTGTTTCATGTTCTCTGTGTATATATATATATATATATATATAGATAGATAGATATCTTCCTCCTGTATTTTCCCCTGCATGCATCCCATGAAGTAGCATGTAAAAGCTTATGCTCAAATAAATTTGTTACTCTAAGGTGCCGCAAGTTCTCCTGTTCTTTTTGAGGATAACTGCAGTGAATCAATCTCTGCACTAGGAATGCTGTAAGATGCTTCTCTCTGCTAGGACAGAAAACTCGGCTTTGCTAAAACTGTTCTCAGTAACCACACTGCAGTGAGTAGCCTGTCCTCACGGAGCCAACAGTTCACTTCCTTGAGCACCCCCAACTTAGGTCATAACCACACTGCACATACTCCTCTCCTCCTTCCCCAGCCACCTGTACAGTTTGCCCTCTGTCTATTCCAAGTTCTGGAACGGAAGTAAGTTTTCTTGTCAGCAAACACCCCCCCCCACCATCTTAACAGGGTGGCATTGTCTGATGCTCAAACTCATGCTGCAACATTTTCAGTGCAGGGTGTCCTATCTGATCGAGATATCCGCTGTCAGGCTCAGGGTATAAGTACTTCTTGTCAGAAGCCTTCCAATGCTCCCTAAAACAGCAGGTGGCTATGAGGAGGGTTTTCCTCACTCTGTTCCCCTGTTTTAAAATGTGAAGGAAACATTCAAGAACAGCAGTGCTGTTACAAGACTCGCTCTTCCAGAGACACCTCCTCATGACAGGGGCCCAGCACTGCAGCAACTTCAGCCCATCTCCTCCTTCACACTCCGGTTGTCTAGGATGGGGACTCGGCCCTCCAGCCAGGTCACATTCAATTCCATCCCCTTTCTGAGGTAACCAAAGTCCAAACCAAATGATATAGCCCACAAATCAAAAGCAATAAGCAAGATCTTCTACCCCACCTGGGCCCGTCATTAGTTCCACTAGCCACATTAACAGAACATAAGCTCTACCATTCTTGAGCTCAAGTCTCTACAAATGTTTCACCGCCAGCTACCCCTCCCATGTTCCACAGTTTTTCCCGCTCTTTTCATAGACTGCTGAATCATCAGACGCCCAGCTCCCCCTGAGTCACTGACCCTCAGGACCTCTTCCCTGGAGTCCTTCCCCTTTTGTCTGCCTTTTCTTGAGCTAGCACCTGCTCCCCCATCTGTCTGGCTGTGGTCTGGCCTTTTACAGGAACTCCTCACTTAAAGTCATCCTGGTTAACGTTGTTTCAATGTTAAGTTGCTGATCAATTAGGGAACATGCTTGTTTAAAGTTGGGAAATGCTTCCTTCTAATGGCGTTCGGCAGCCGCCTGTTTTGTCCCCTGCTTGCAGAAAGAGCAGCCCGTTGCAGCTAGCTGGTGGGGGCTTGGAACCAGAATGGACCAACAACCCGCCTATCAGCTCCCCACTCCTTAATTTCCCTGTGCTGAAGCTGCCCAGGAGGCTATCAATTACAGGCTATCAATTGCAAGCAGTTCAGCTGTCCCTCCCGCCACTGCCACGTGCTGCTCCTTCCCTCTGCCTTGGAGCTGCTCCCAGAGACTCCTGCTTGCTGTATGGGGCGAGGGGGGTAAAGAGAGGCAAATGTCAGGGTGTCTCCCTCCTCCCTGCTCCTGCACCCCACTTACCCCACCTTCCATAGAGCAGGGGGGACACATGGCTCTCTCTGCCCTCCCTCCTTTCCCGCTGCCTTGTAGAGTGTTGTGAGAGTTAACCCTTGAGGGCTCAGCCAATTGCTAATTCATCATTTAGCAGGCAGGGAAATATCCAACCCTCTGACTCCTCCACCTCAACCAAGCTTCACAATCATCATCACTGTGTACCAGTAGTAAATTGTTTGTTTAAAACTTATACTGCGGGTGTGCGTCTGTGCGTGTGTGTATATAATGTCTTTTGTCTGGTGAAAAAAACATTTCCCTGGAATTTAACCCCTTCCGTTACATCAATTCTTATGGGGAAATTGCATTTGCTTAAGATCGTTTCATATAAAGTCCTGTTTTCCAGGTTTGGCAACAGTAAAAAAGTTTAATGATTCAGACGCCATGATGAATAAAACTGTATCTAAAATACAGAGGCAAGGGTGGCCACCCTCAAGCAAAAAACTTGAGAAGGTATCCATAGAAACCTTCTCTGACAGTGGTTCTCAGGCAAAAGGTGACCAGCAAGGGAGATAAAGGAAAACAGGGGACAACACTGATGCCTTCATCAAACTAGACAGCAAAAAGCCTTGGCCCTATTGTGGAGTTTAGCTTGGAAGAGACCATTGCAGTATTAGGTTGCCGAATTCCTCCAAGAGCTAGCTGACTGAGAGGAAGCTGAATTTACAGCTTCTTTACCCTTTAAGGAAGAGGTCCCCAAACTGGGGCCATGCCTCCATAGGGGCACGGTGGAATGTTTGGGGGGACACAATGGGGCCCAGGCCAGCCACCACAGGGCGCTGGGAGGGAACGTCACTCAGCTCAGCCTGACCCCAGCCACGACCCCAGCTCCTGGCCCCACACCCGGCCTCTCCCCAGTACTCGCCCCAAACGCAGCCTGGGTGTGGCTCCGCACTCAACCCCAATCCTGGCCCCAGACCCTTCCCAGCTGCAGCCACAGTTTCAGCCTCCTTACCTTTGTCCGCCTCCCTCGTCCCCCGGCCCCCATCCTCCCCAGGAGTCGTGGCCATGCTCCCAGCCCCAGGGGGGTCGTGGCCAGGGGTAAAGGGGGGCACGTAAGGAGATAGCATAAGATAACACACTTAATCTCTGCAGGAGAACTCAAGCCTTAAAACAAATTATTATTTTTTATTATAAATGGAACCCTTCTGCCCCTCTGAGTTGGTAGCAACAAGGCCGGGTTCAGTATCCAGGGGTTCCATTTCAATAATGCAGTGAAAATGGGCTTGAGCCCCCACCCAGTGATCTGGGACAATTAGATACCACCCCTACCCGAGTGCCTCTAGGAGGCAATACTTCCCCTCTCGCAAGGGAAGTATTAAGGAGGGAAACTATGTGGCATCATGTTGGGGAAACACTACAACAGGATTCATAGCACAGGATTCATAACACAAACCCCTCTCGCAAGGGAAGTAATAAGGAGGGAAACTATGTGGCATCATGTTGGGGAAACACTACAACAGGATTCATAACACAAACCATGAGGAAAAGACCCACCTCCAAGTAAGTTTTGGCAGTGTCCTTTTCCCCTCAGGGTCTTAAGTCCAATCACCCCAATGTCCAACAAGCCAAAAGTCTTTGTCCCTGGTCAGTGCCACCCCAGAGTTCAAAAGTTCATCTGCAGAGTTTTATCCCCCTAGCCTGGGTGAAAAGGAAGGGTGGGGCACACGAGGTGTTAAGAGGCACCTTATGTGGTCCGAGGCCGACTGCCCCGCCTCCGTGGAGATCTGCTGCAGCCTTCACCATGAATGGCTGCGCTCCACCAGCCAGTCCGCTCCTCCAGCCGTCACGTGAGACACTCCAGTCGTCCCCGCAAACTGCTCCGCTCTGCTCACTGTTCCGTGGGCTGCTCCAACCCTCCTGCAAACTGCTCCGCTCTGCCAGCCACTTAGCAATATATCTTCAGGCTCCTCCACTAGTTAACAGAGCACTCAGTGATCTCAGCTCAGTAATTTTAGCTCTTTTAGCAATTTCAGAATGTAGTAGGGGAGCCCCAGTCCTGTTGCATCATTGTCCCAAAGTGAATTCAGCTGATTTATACTTCATTTAAATGCTTAAAAATTTAGAGAATAAAATAGGATTTTAAAATCAATAGTATCCTGACAAATTTGAAAATTGCTCCAAATAGACCAGGCTTTGTACATTTCTATCCTAATAATAAATAATAATTAACAATAATAATTAACGCAGTCGACAGAGCTGTGTCCCTGCATTGTAATCAGAACATTTTAGTAGCAATATTTATTTGGGTGGCACGTGCACACCCATCTCGGGCTGTGAGCAGCAGTTACAGAATTTTGTGGTTTAACCACGTCAGTATCTCTCTTCTGCCGCCGAGTCAAGACATGCAATAGTGTCTTCACTCAATGCTAAATAAAGGTAATGAAATAAAAAGAAAAATACTTAATCAAAGCCATCTGTCATGTTCCCCTCTTCCCCATGTAGTAAGAGGAGGCCCTGAGATATAAACCTTGGTATCAGAGGCCTGGTATGAGGCCTGAGGCCTAAACTAAAGTAATGGTCAAGACTTTGCTAACATAAAGCAAAGTTAAGCTGTGAGCCAGAGGCAGGCCCTGCTCACAGAAGCTGGCAAGGAAAGGGCTGATGCTGCAAGAAGATACGTACCTAAAAGGTACTGAACACTAGATATCAGAACATTCACATACTTGCACATTCCACACAGATAACAAAGAACAGGCTGGCCCATCCCAAGGACGGGGGCAAAAGGGTAATGTGATGGATAGAGTTGTTTTGATCGAACCAACATGTACAAGGTGAAAGGCAGCACCTTAATACGTAGAGGGGTTGTACCTTGCTACGTGGAGGGGTTGTACCTCATATGTCAGGTGTGATGAGTAACTTGTTTGTATCTGTGTATAAGAATGCATCCCTGGGGCGGTGTCTTTGTCCGGCCGAGGGGGCAGTGGAAAGTCCCGCCACTGACTGAGCCGTGTCCATTGCCAAGAGGCACTTTCTCGTAGTATGCCCTGAGTTAGGCTAAGAAACCTACAGGGAACTGCAATTGTGTCCGAGGTCGCAATAAACCTAGTCGACGTGACTTTACATCTTACTGGACTCTGTGGTTATTGGGGGTTCTCGTCGGGTCTGCTGTGTCAGCTATCTGCGCAGAGCTGGGGCAGCACACAGAGGGAACACACGCACACAGCCGAGTGATATCAACATTGGAGAAAGCAGAGCACCACACTGGTAGCACTCTGACAACACTTCTGACAACACTGGTGACCCCGACCGCTGATCTGGTGAGTAAGAGAAGCTGCCGTGGTAAGAATCGCAATCCAACATGGCAGCAAACCTCGAGCTAGGGAACCCCTGATCCTCCTCCTTTTCCCCACAGAGTTTGCTAACTCCTGGACCATCTGGATTGCCAGTAAAAGGGGTCCATATGAATTTAAAAAAGAGAGTGGGGAAACATGGACTGGCATATGTAGAGCAATGGTAGAAACCGAGGCTCTGAGAAATAGTAATAAAAGTAAAAAAGCAACAATTTTGCAACTCATGTCTATGGCAGTGAGATGGCTTAAACAGCATGCTGGCATGCTGGCCAAACAAGTAACAGAAAAAACAGGAGAAGTAGAAGAGGTAACCCGGGCAGTCGAGCACTGGAAAGCCCAAGCTCTTTCAGCAGGGCAACAGGCAGTCCAGACTCATGATATGCTCGAGCAAGTAAAGCAGGAAAATAAAAAATTGGAGAAAGCTGTAGAAAACCTGCAGAAGCAAAAAGTGCCATCTCCTAGTGTTCAACGTACTTCAAGTACTGTTACGGTGCCTGAAGAATGGGGACAGAAGTGGAAAAAGGTGGCCCTAGAAAAATTAAAAGATGAAACGGGGTCCACTGCATTGCAACCATCATCTTATGATAAAAACCAGGTTCCAGTTAAACTTAAACTGGAACCTAGACTGGTGCCTGTCAGAATGAGACAAGTAAGTGCACCTAAGGAAAGAGTAGCAAACAATACTCTCACTGAATTGGTAAATCAAATGAAGGAAAAAATGGAAGAATTCACAGAGCACATTAAGAGACAGGAGCTGTGACTTGATTTCAGGGGAGTGAATAAAAAAGAATTTCAAAGTAAAAAAGTGAAATTAAGCGGGTTGACACCTAGAATTGATGCATTAACACATGGAGTTGCCCAAAAACAGTTAACTGCAGCAAAAAAGGGCACTCCCACTATCCATTTGGCATGCACACAAAAGCAAAAAACACTTCAACCTCCCTGGCCACACAATAGCAGATCGTAAGGTGGCCATTGTGCAGCAAAAAAACTTCAGGACCAGACTTCAAAGAGAAACCGCTGAGCTTCAGTTCATCTGCAAATTTGACACCATCAGCTCAGGATTAAACAAAGACTGTGAATGGCTTGCCAACTACAGAACCAGTTTCTCCTCCCTTGGTTTTCACACCTCAACTGCTAGAACAGGGTCTCATCCTCCCTGATTGAACTAACCTCGTTATCTCTAGCTTGCTTCTTGCTTGCATATATATACCTGCCCCTGGAAATGTGGCTGCAGCTGGGGAAGGGTCTGGGGCCAGGATTGGGGTTGAGTGCGGAGCCACACCCAGGCTGCGTTTGGGGGCGAGTGCTGGGGGAGAGGCCGGGTGTGGGGCCAGGAGCTGGGGTCGTGGCTGGGGTCAGGCTGGAGCTGAGTGACGTTCCCTCCCAGCGCCCTGTGGTGGCTGGTCTGGGCCCCATTGTGTCCCCCCAAACATTCCACCGTGCCCCCTATGGAGGCATGGCCCCCAGTTTGGGGACCTCTTCCTTAAAGGGTAAAGAAGCTGTAAATTCAGCTTCCTCTCAGTCAGCTAGCTCTTGGAGGAATTCGGCAACCTTATTTCCCTCCCTGCTAAATGATGAATTAGCAATTGGCTGAGCCCTCAAGGGTTAACTCTCACAACACTCTACAAGGCAGCGGGAAAGGAGGGAGGGCAGAGAGAGCCATGTGTCCCCCCTGCTCTATGGAAGGTGGGGTAAGTGGGGTGCAGGAGCAGGGAGGAGGGGGAGACACCCTGACATTTGCCTCTCTTTACCCCCCTCGCCCCATACAGCAAGCAGGAGTCTCTGGGAGCAGCTCCAAGGCAGAGGGAAGGAGCAGCACGTGGCAGTGGCGGGAGGGACAGCTGAACTGCTTGCAATTGATAGCCTGTAATTGATAGCCTCCTGGGCAGCTTCAGCACAGGGAAATTAAGGGAGTGGGGAGCTGATAGGCGGGTTGTTGGTCCATTCTGGTTCCAAGCCCCCACCAGCTAGCTGCAACGGGCTGCTCTTTCTGCAAGCAGGGGACAAAACAGGCGGCTGCCGAACGCCATTAGAAGGAAGCATTTCCCAACTTTAAACAAGCATGTTCCCTAATTGATCAGCAACTTAACATTGAAACAACGTTAACCAGGATGACTTTAAGTGAGGAGTTCCTGTAAAAGGCCAGACCACAGCCAGACAGATGGGGGAGCAGGTGCTAGCTCAAGAAAAGGCAGACAAAAGGGGAAGGACTCCAGGGAAGAGGTCCTGAGGGTCAGTGACTCAGGGGGAGCTGGGCGTCTGATGATTCAGCAGTCTATGAAAAGAGCGGGAAAAACTGTGGAACATGGGAGGGGTAGCTGGCGGTGAAACATTTGTAGAGACTTGAGCTCAAGAATGGTAGAGCTTATGTTCTGTTAATGTGGCTAGTGGAACTAATGACGGGCCCAGGTGGGGTAGAAGATCTTGCTTATTGCTTTTGATTTGTGGGCTATATCATTTGGTTTGGACTTTGGTTACCTCAGAAAGGGGATGGAATTGAATGTGACCTGGCTGGAGGGCCGAGTCCCCATCCTAGACAACCGGAGTGTGAAGGAGGAGATGGGCTGAAGTTGCTGCAGTGCTGGGCCCCTGTCATGAGGAGGTGTCTCTGGAAGAGCGAGTCTTGTAACAGCACTGCTGTTCTTGAATGTTTCCTTCACATTTTAAAACAGGGGAACAGAGTGAGGAAAACCCTCCTCATAGCCACCTGCTGTTTTAGGGAGCATTGGAAGGCTTCTGACAAGAAGTACTTATACCCTGAGCCTGACAGCGGATATCTCGATCAGATAGGACACCCTGCACTGAAAATGTTGCAGCATGAGTTTGAGCATCAGACAATGCCACCCTGTTAAGATGGTGGGGGGGGGTGTTTGCTGACAAGAAAACTTACTTCCGTTCCAGAACTTGGAATAGACAGAGGGCAAACTGTACAGGTGGCTGGGGAAGGAGGAGAGGAGTATGTGCAGTGTGGTTATGACCTAAGTTGGGGTGCTCAAGGAAGTGAACTGTTGGCTCCGTGAGGACAGGCTACTCACTGCAGTGTGGTTACTGAGAACAGTTTTAGCAAAGCCGAGTTTTCTGTCCTAGCAGAGAGAAGCATCTTACAGCATTCCTAGTGCAGAGATTGATTCACTGCAGTTATCCTCAAAAAGAACAGGAGAACTTGCGGCACCTTAGAGTAACAAATTTATTTGAGCATAAGCTTTTACATGCTACTTCATGGGATGCATGCAGGGGAAAATACAGGAGGAAGATATCTATCTATCTATATATATATATATATATATACACAGAGAACATGAAACAATGCGTGGAGCGTCAGAAGGAGAGGCCCCGAGATAGGACAGACTCTTCTGCTGGGCTAAGAAAATAGCTGGAAAGATTAACAATATTGCTGGGTGGGTTAAGGATCCACTGTTGTGGCCCCTTGTGGTATGTAGTTAGTTTAGCTAGTTGAGTATCCTTTTCCTCTGTAGAGAAGCAAAGTGTGTGTTGTAAATGGCTTCTCTAGTTTTTGTAAAGTCCAGCCACGAGGAAGTTTGTGTGGAAGGTTGGTTTTGATGAGAGTATCCAGTTTGGAGAGTTCATTCTTAATCTTTCCCTGTTTGCTGTATAGGATGATGGTCAGGTGGTTCCGCAGTTTCTTTGAGAGTGTGTGGCACAATCTGTCAGCATAGTCTGTGTGATACGTCGATTGTAATGGATTTTTTACCCTCAGTCCTTTTGATATGATGTCCATCCGTTTGCATTTGGAAAGAAAGATGATGTCTGTCTGTATCTGTGAGAGATTTTATGAAATTGATGAATTTCCACTCCATACGGCTGAATTCAGTGCCTTGCATAATGACAGGTTTCAGAGTAGCAGCCATATTAGTCTATATTTGCAAAAAGTACAGGATTACTGGTGGTACCTTAGAGACTAACAAATTTATTTGAACATAAGCTTTCGTGGACTACAGTCCACTTCATCGCATGCATGTAGTGGAAATACAGTAGGAAGATAGATATAGATATATAAACACAGAGAACCTGAAACAATGGGTGTTACCATACACACTGTAATGAGAGTGATCACTTAAGATGAGCTATTACCAGCAGGAGAGAGAAGAACTTTTTGTAGTGGTAATCAAAACTTTATGTAATGACTCATACACTCCCCGTTTTTATTTAAGCCTAATGTAATGGTGTCCATTTGGCAAATTAATTCCAATTCAGCAGTCTCTCGCTGGAGTCTGTTTTTAAGTTTTATTGTTGTAATTTTGTGACTTTTAGGTCTGTAATCGAGTGACCAGGGAGACTGAGGTGTTCTCCGACTGGTTTCTGCTCAAGTAAATGTGTTAGTCTCTAAGGTGCCACAAGTACTCCTGTTCTTTTTGCGGCTACAGACTAAGACGACTGATGCCGTCCAGTAGCACTGGTTTTGAACGGAGAGAATGCAGATGGATTTTGATCCCAGATAGCAGCTGTTTCTTTGTGCTGGTATAGTATAGAGTTTGCAGGGAAGGCTCAGAACTGCAGTATAGTTTACCTGCCAGACATCATGTGGTGGAATTTGAAACGGCATGGCCACTGGGACCATCCCTGGTGGTGTGTAGTCTCTCATCTGGTGACTGCTGGGAAGACAAAAAGCAACAAACAGGAACTTAGTAATAGCTTTAAAAAGAAGGAAGTTTCAGAGTCTTTGCTATGATGAGACATCAGGGACAAATGGCTTTTTCCTTCTCTTTTAAATGGATTTCTTTGTACAAAGGCCATTCCCCATGGTATTAGCACTGTGTGGTGTATAGATACCCATAGAACTATAACCAGCTATGGTACAACAGCCTCCTCTGAGACAATATTTAGAAAAGGATAGGAATAAAAACCCTGATGGAAGCCTCTCTACTGTGTTTCAATGAACTGGGGAGAGCATTCCATGAAGATGACCTGCTGGAAACTGGGAAAAGAGATGATCTGAGAGAGAGTTGGAATGTCCCTTGGCTGTGGGACCCAGGAAGAAATAGGATCCTGCTTGATCTTTTACATCCTCTCTCCCTCCCCTTGGGCACCAGTCATTGCTACTTACTTTAAAGGTGGGCTGGACCCATGGATTTCCATGAGGAGCCTGAAAGAGAAGGGAAAGCAGAGTTAATGTCACACAGCCTAGAAGTATATTAGTCTGCTAAACATCAAGTGTTTTGGGAGAGGGGTTCCTTCTCAAATGTTGACACATTCACTTGGTATAATTCTCCACCTAGAAGACCTGCAGGGTCCCCAGGAAGAAATAGGATCCTGCTTGATCTTTTACATCCTCTCTCCCTCCCCTTGGGCACCAGTCATTGCTACTTACTTTAAAGGCGGGCTGGACCCATGGATTTCCATGAGGAGCCTGAAAGAGAAGGGAAAGCAGAGTTAATGTCACACAGCCTAGAAGTATATTAGTCTGCTAAACATCAAGTGCTTTGGGAGAGGGGTTCCTTCTCAAATGTTGACACATTCACTTGGTATAATTCTCCGCCGAGAAGACCTACAGGCGCTCACGCAGCTCCCTTGATTCTAAAGTGGTGTTAGAAAAAGAAATCACCTTAGTGACTGAAGTGCTGAATTCCTCATTCTCATCTTCATTAATGACTGTACATATTTCTCAGTTATCCCTGCCCATAATAACTCAGCAAAAGATGGTTTGCTCTTTCTTATACTATTTACATCTCATGTGTACCAAACACCCTTAGTGATTTGGTTGTAAAGCATCACTTCTCTTTAGAGCAAAAACCAATCCTGGCAGTGTAAGGAAGGAAACAATGCTGAGAAAAGTGAGGCTGGTTTGATACTAATTATGTTGCATCTCCTGCAAGCAGACAGATCTCCCTTGTCTGTCTCCAAATGGCCACTGGTGGTAGCTGCCTAGCATGGGAATAGAGAACTGCTGTGGAGGGCATGTCAAGCTGTGGGGTTGGATGTTTGCAAGTTCTCTTCCACCTCCCCCTATAGTATAATGGCAGTGGGTCACACAGTCAACATTTCATCCTCTTTGTCTTCTCTGAAATATAGTTCTAGTTTGTTGTGGCTAGAAATGCAGGATGTGGCCTCCAAAGAGGCACAAGGAGATTTTAAGAAGCACTAAATGTTTCATAATCGTTCAGCAAACTGAATGCTGCTGCTGCTAAAAAAAGACATCCTCTGAAAATGCAAGAAGGTGCAGCAAACAGCACATTCAGTCATCCAGTTCAATCCTCCCTAGAGAACTGTAGAAATCACTTACCTCCTGACCTCTGAAAGGAGAGGAAGTAATATGGCTGCTCTTTGGCTGCGCAGAGTTGCTGAAAAAAGAGAGAAGGCATTCATTAGATGGGGAAGACAGCTGCTACCGAATTGAGGAGATCGGGGGACATGGTTTGAGCTCAATAGCTTGTCCTTCAGAGGGACTTGACATTAAGAGTGGACCAAGCTGGGGTGTCTGTAAAATTAACGGCAATTATTGCATTCTCCCATGGTGCTGCTGGCCAGTTCCCAGCCCTCTCCATTCTTCTTTCCGAACCCCACCATTCAATGGGCTAAAGTGAGGCATGAGAGGGTGTGAGTCATGGAAAGGCCACACCACATTTAAGAGTTGACATGTTTTTATTTCTGCTCCTCGTCTTCTAGAGCTCACTTGCGACTTTGTCCCTTTTGGGGCACCCTCTGACTCTGTGCAAATTCAGGTGTTCACAGCTCCCCTCCACCCTCCCTGGCCTGTAGCTACAAGCTCACAGACAATCCTGTAATCTTCCCAGTGGATATTAATTGAAAGATTCCATAGTTGTTTCTTGGATGCTACCATTTTTGTTCAAACTCCTCCACCTAACTCTCCTTTTCAGTTCTTAGTTATTCAGGATAGTAAGGAACAGGGCAGATCCAACTGCAGACATTGGCAGTTAACTTGTTTGCCATAGCAATGACTGAGCCATCGAAGCATTGCACAAATGATATAATAAAATAGACATTTCCCACTCAGCAAAGGAAAGGGATAGGAGAGAATAGGACTATCACTACACAGATAGTAGCAGGATGAGGTTGGGAGGGAGGAAAAGGACTGTTTGCATTGCAAGAAGATGTTAAGAGGAGGAAGAATGGTTGGGGCCTGTTGGTGGTCAGACAAAACCCCATCTTTCCTAAAACAACTGCAGAGAATTTGTCTTGTGAGTGCATTTTTTTAGAAGGGTGGCAACCGTATTCCATGGCTGCACTCAAAACCTTGTATGTATATGTACATCTACCCACTTGCCCTCCCTCTCCATGTGCACACAGACAAAGAATCCTAATGCTCACTCTCTGGCAGAGGGGCCACTCTCTTCCAGCAAAGCTATGTACTGGCTGTAGATCTGTGCCTCTGACAGACCGGGGGCAGGAAAAGGAAGGTCATTTCTTAAAGACGCCCAGGAGGGAGCACTCATCCTAAAATAAAATGAACGACAAGGAAATATTAGCATCAGGAGAGCAATTCCCTTCTCTATCTCCTACTTCCCATATGATATGATCCATGTTAACAACACCACATGATCCCACCTCCCAGTAAGATCCCTGTTAATCCAATTTCCTTCCGTTTTCCAATGAAAGCTGTATTTTATTAACTAGCAGAAATATCAAAGCCTATTTTGGAAACCCATCTCCTAAGTATCTCAAAAGTCTCATGTCACATCATTGGGCGAGAGACTCACTGGTGTTCCTCTCCAATGGCTGCCTAACCCCTCCATGGCCTTCAGCCATCACAGCAGGTGCTTTGTTCCATCACACCTTAGTAACTCAGTCAGAGATTAGGGGCCTATTACAGGAATGGGTTGCTGCGGTTCTGTGGCCTGCAATGTGCATGAGGTCAGATCACGATGATCCCTTCTGACCTTAACATCTGTGAGCTATTGTTGTTGCTCTTGGTCACAAAGGAGAAAACTCCATCTCATCAGGGAGGAGGTAGGACGTTACTCAGAGGCATTGAATCTTAAGGAATATTCTCCTTACAAGTGATTATTGGGCTCTTTAAAGGAACTGTCTGTTGCTCCTTCCCAGACTGGACAGTAGAAATGGCTTGATAAAGACCCTGACAACATAGTAGTTGTCTTCCTCACCTTGAGCCTGCCCTACAGTCTACAGTGAAACACAAACAGTGAAACTGTCATCAACCTAGAGATGCGAGTACTTCATTTTCTGTCCCTGACTCCCTCTTTCTCCTCTTTGAAGAGAAGCCTCATCACTTGAAAAGCGAGTCCAATGCTGAGGGCCTGAGCCCTCCCAGAGTATTTTAAACCCAGACTTGACTGGGGTCTAGGCAGGATAGAGATCTCTGCCTGTGGGAAGTGTTTTTCAATGACTGCTGCATCCACACTTTCCGAATGGTGGGAGTTCGGCTCCCCGAAGTGCTGGATACTCAGGGGAGGAGGAAGCTGATCCCAGAATTACCTGCTGAATGAGGCTTGATATGCCTTTGTGGCATATAAGGAGCCTTCACTGGGCATAAAGAAGGCAGTGAGGGGCCAGAGGGATGCAGCAAATTTACTGCGGAGATGGGGTCTGGCCCTCAATGGCCCCTTCATCCTAAATAAAATGGAAACAACAAAATATTAGTAGTGAGTTCCCGATAATAATAATAAAGTATCAATAAGCACAGCAATTTAGGGACAGTGCTAGAAGGAAAACAGTGAAGAGTAGAGGAGCTAAATCATTGCTGACTCTAATATTGAACGGGAAACCCCATTGAAAATAGTGGCTTAATGCACCTTTCAGGTACCTAGAAAAAGGATATTGAGGAACGGGATCTCTGAGAGGAACCCAGACATTCAGCAACACAACAGTCAAGAGATTAAGAAGGAGACATGATTCGTTCTATACTAAGAGCTGCCTGCAGGGTTATCTGGGAAGCTGTCAGCCTCTGTGCCATTCGGAGACTGTTGGCTTAACTATGCGACTTTAACGCTCATCTTTCCCGACCGCCACACGATATAATGTGTGTAATGCAAAACTCTTTTCTTACCAAGAATCCAGCGTTGATTTCACGTAATCCATCCTCCTCTGATGGTACTCCGATTGTAACTGGATAAAAGAGACATTCACACTAGACATTAATCAAATTTTCTAGGAGTTAAACGGCAATCTCTGACAAAAGGAGTAAATTGCCTAGAATAGGAATTGAGGTTCCATCACTGGAGATCTTGAGAAATGACTGAAATTAGTGTATTTTCTATTTTCCACACTGTAGATGATCTTGTAAGAGAGTTCCCTTTCATGTACTTTCTCGATACTGCTTTGCTTTGTACTGAGTTTATTTCTTCAAACCATCAGAAAGGGCTGTGTTTACTTCTGATGGTCCATGGAGAATAGATAAAGAAGAACGGAGTTAGTTGAATTGATGGGAGATTCATATAGTGGAGAATCTGAAATGATGTGGGTGGGGGTAAGAGGGGTAGAGTCGATGATCAGCCAAATTCCACCCAAACCTGATCAGCAAGGAAGCTACTCAGGAAAGGGTATGTTTCTCATCATGACTGTCATCTTGTTTTATTATCACTGTACTCTGCAGGAGCAAAATCCATAGATGCTCTGGTGATTGGTAATACATACAAACCTTTGATCACTAGCTAGGGAAGGGATTAGAATCGACATTCGAAGGACTTTCCCCCAGGTGATTATCGCCTCATAAATGACACAGGACAGGAATTTATCCAGCAATGATGTGATTTGTGCAGCTGGGCCTGGTAGTCAAACTGTTTCCATATCTCTCATACAACAGAAATATGGAAATCCTTCTCTTCAGAAGCCCCCAGTGAGCAAGTGTGACAATGGACTGCTCTGCTAGTTCCTTCAGGAGAAGTCCACAATTAGGCTGGTAGCCCTTGGAAAGGCATGTAGCTTCTTTACCCCACACACCAGCTGCTTTTTCAATTCAGTTAATGTCCCACAAAATAAATGACAAACCAGCATTTTCAACCAAGAGTGAAATAACTCCTCTGCCTCGCTGTGGCCGTTAACTCTCCCAGAGCCCTTATGTAAAGAAACGTCATCATATGCAGCCCTAGGGGCTGCATTCCAGCATGTGCTCTTTGACCAGTCCTTTCCCAGATGTACCCATCATGCACCACAGAACTGGAGAATACACAGGGTGCTGCCCTCAGATCATCTAGGAGCTGCCTTAGGTATCTCATGAGTATGTCTGAAATCCCTAACCCAGGAAGCGGGCAGAACTTCTAAAATAGCTACAATTCAGCAACCCACTAATCAGCTCTTCCTGATACAAAGCTGAGCACTGACCTGAGCTGAATGCACTGATGGCTGGTCTTGGGCCAGGGGACTTCATAATGAGGGGTGTGCCATGCCAACCAGGTCTGATGTCCATAAAAGGGCAACGGACATACAGCCTTGCCCTGCCTACACAAGCCTTTGTGATCATAGTGCCCTCTCTAGAGACTAGTCCAGTCAAAGCCCAATAGGAACTTACAAAAGGGTTGGTGTCTTTAAGGAAATATTGATAAATGTCCTTAAAGACCGAACTTTTCAAGAAGGACTTTTTTGATACTAGTCAAAGTGCCTGCACTCAGCTAGCAACTAACTTGCTTCCAAGATTCTTAAAAGTGGCAACAATTATTAAGCCAGAATGTACACTGTGGAGTAGGTAACTATTATCTCTGTTTTAAAGATGGATAAACAGAGACTCAGTGATGATATTAGGATATTTATCAGCTATGAAAGAAATCACTTTCTGTTTCTGTGAATAAATATAGATGATATTAATAACATTTTCTACACTAAGGGTGTGATTGAAAGTTCCCTGGAGTCCATAGGATCACCACTGAATAAATGCAATTGGTTTGGAATTAGCCCCTTAGATAACAAAACATTGTGCTTTCAAGGACCTCAAAATGCCAAAGAATAATTAATTCATAACTTTTTTAATACTTACCATTATCCCCGTTTTCAGGATGAATAAAGGGAGACACCTCAAAGGTCGAGGATTGCCAAAATTAATGTTAATCAATGCCTGAAGTGAGTGAGGAGTTTTGCTTAATCCCGAATCTACCCACCAGAGCCCAAATGAGTGAGAATTCCTGCTGAATCTCCAGATGTAGTACAGCCCCCCCCCCCCCCTAGACCCACCATGTGGACATTTTCTGAAAGCCACAATCTGATTAAAGTCAATGGGATTTTGGATTTTATTGTCCAAATGTATCAGTGAGCAGAGAACTCTGACTGACTATACTATAGTTGGACTCACCATGCCAGTGGACATTCTGCTAAAATTGCTCACATGCTGAGTTACAAGCTTGTATTTATTCCTTGTGTGTTACATGGGCATAGTGTAGCTTGACAAGGACAGAAGAAATGTTTTAAGAACTCCTAACTAGTCTGAGACCCTGTGAAACCACAACTCAATTAGTATATAGCTTACACTGCTGTGTTACATTGGCCATCTGAAAAAATTCACTTACTTCTATCACAGGCCTGTCTGCCAAGTCTCACACTGATTGAAATATCCCTCAGCGCCAACCAGTTCTCCCAGAGGCCAAGTTGAGCACTGACTTGAGCTCAGTTCCCCAGTAGCTATGTGTGAGCCCGGTGATGCCATAATGAAAGCTGTACCACAATCGCCATGACAACTAGGTGCTAACTCCTACCAGGGGAATATGTTGGGTCTTATGTATGTGTGCATCCCTGCTTGGTCTGCCCAAGTTTTTGTGATTATCTTGCCCTCTCTAGCCCAGAAAGAGGATAAAAGCCCAAATGTTAAGGAGATCTGAGAGTGATGCTTCTTTCGTTCAAGTGACCGAGGCCCTTTTTTTGAATTTATGATCCTGAGAGCTTAGCACAGGGAGCATAAAGTACCTGGCTTCTGTTGTGTCTGTCTGCATTCAGCCTCCGAT
The DNA here is from genome assembly GCF_016161935.1 of Mauremys reevesii. Classification (NCBI taxonomy): domain Eukaryota; kingdom Metazoa; phylum Chordata; order Testudines; family Geoemydidae; genus Mauremys; species Mauremys reevesii. The sequence continues at coordinate 89,670,091 of NC_052629.1, forward strand.
TTAGTAACATCTGGGACCGTAGTTAATTCTAGCGGAGTTTGGAAGAGGAGCTTGAGAATCAGGAGAGCTGGTTTCCCATTGTAGTTATGCTCCTGGTTGTCTGTGACTTGCCAAAGTTACTGAACAACCCTGCCCCAGGGATAGAATGGGGATAAAAGCACCTAGACTCTTCTTTTAGGTAAAGCAGTGTGTTTTTCATTCCTAGGATGCTTTGGGGGAGGGCCAAATAATTATTTTGTGCTCTAGGGGTGCATTGAGAGCAGAGTTAAATTGATTTGGATCACTGGTGAGAAGTAGGGAGAGGGGTTTGGCCCAATCTATGAATCTTCTCTTAATTCTATTGATTACTTCAGAATTCCCAGTTCTCTCTCTGAGGTTTGACAGGTTCTTGTCCCAAGATCAGGTCTAGTATGATTAAAATTCCTATTTAGTTGGGAACCCTGATGTGCACAGTTGCAACACTTACATTTTAGGAACCCTTCCGCATTTACAGTAGTTAATACATTTAGCAAAGTCACAAACACTCTAACCCAGCAAGGTAGATAGAGGTGATACAGAATGTACATCTGAACATCCATATACTCACACCATCCTTGGAGAACAACCTGATATGCTAGCCATCACCTTCCTTATCATCACCAGTGGCTATCATCCTAGTATCTCCCAAGGGCTACATTTCTCTTTCCTCCTGCAGGCAGGCTGGGTAACAACTTTGATCCTATGTTATGCTGATGCCACTATGTCCGAAGTATATTCAGTGGGAGTTTCGTGCCTCTTCCTTATTTGAATGTCCTCGCTCTGCTCACGTTGGGTTGCCCTTCTCCTCTAGGTTAGTTTATTAACGATCTCAGCTTTTTGTAAGAGACATCAATTCGTTGCCATGGCACTGTTTTGGTCAGACTTCTGCAGATGTTCTATCCTAAGATATCCAAAAGCTGGTGTTAGCTCATGTTCGTGTGGGTTGCTGGTGTTGTTATGGACCGACTTCTCCCTTCAAACTCTGTTCCCAGTTTCCCCAAACTTAAGGGCAACCGTTCAGCCATTTCTCTGAGCCAGACTTGGAAGGCTTCAAGCCTTATGCTAACTGCTGCAGCCAGTGTCTTGTAGGCTAGAGGCCTGTAGGTTCCTTGTGTTACTGCCAAATAAAATAAATGCTTTTTGGTGGGAGGGGAAGTTGAATTAGTTTTGTCTGTTTGGGTGATGATTTGGGTGTGGTTGCTAGGAGAGGCAATGGCATTGTCTTTTGTTACTCCAGAGTGTAGGGCTGGGAGCTGAAATGGGTTTAATTGCTAGGACATGTTTGGCTTGCATTAGCCCCAAGAGAAACACACATGAAAAGCTTTGATAATAAAGCCTCTATAATCAAAGCCTCTACAATAAGCACGTTTTTATGTCCTTTGGGGCTAATGCAAACCAAACAGTTTGGGGATCCTTCGTTTGTTTAGGAAGTAGGGCTGTCAAGAAATTTAAAAAATTAGTTGCGATTAATTGCGGTGTTGAACAATAATAGAATACCATTCATTGAAATATTGTTGGATGTTTTCTACATTTTCAAATATATTGATTTCAGTTACAATGTAGAATACAAAGTGTGCAGTGCTCAGTTGGTATTTTTCATATTTTTCTAACAAATATTTGCACGGTAAAACCCAAAAGAAATAGTAATTTTCAATACCTCATACAAGTACTCCTACAAGTACTGTAGTACAATCTCTTTATCATGAAAGTTAAACGTGCAAATGGCACCGTTGCAGCTGGCGTCGCAAGATAGTTACATGCCAGATGTGCTAAAGATTCATATGTGCCTTCATGCTTTGATCACCATTCCAGAGGACGTACATCCATACTGATGACGGGTTCTGCTCCATAATGATCCAAAGCAGCGAGGACTGGCGCATGCTCATTTTCACCTCCTGAGTCGATACCACCAGGAGAAGTTTGATTTTCTTTTTTGGTGGTTTGGGTTCTGTAGTTTTTGCATCGGAGTGTTGCTCTTGTAAGACTTCTGAAAGCATGCTCCACGCCTTGTCCCTCTCAGGTTTTGGAAGGCACTTCAGATTCTTCAACCTTGGGCTTGAGGTCTGTAGCTATCTTTAGAAATCTCACATTGGTACCTTCTTTGCATTTTGTCAAATCTGCAGTAAAAGTGTTCTTACAACGAACAACATGCTAGGTCACCATCCGAGACTGCTAGAACATGAAACATAGGGCAGAATGTGGGAAAAAGAGAGAAGGAGACATAACATTCTCCCCCAAGGAGTTCAGTCACGAATTTAATTAAGACATCTTTTTAAGGAGTGTCATCAGAATGAAACCATGTCCTCTGGAATGGTGGCTGAAACATGAAGGGGCATACAAATATTTCGGACATCTGGCACGTGACTATCTTGCAACGCCGGCTACAACGGTGCCATGCAAATGCCCGTTCTCCTTTCAGGTGACATTGTAAATAAGAAGTGGGCAGCATTATCTCCTTTCAATGTCAAAATACTTCTTAGTCTTAGGGATTGGCTGAACAAGAAGTAGCACCGTGTGGACGTGTCGGCTCTAAAGTTTTACATTGTTTTACTTTTGAGTGCAGTTATTTTCTGGAACATGCCTGTACACTGTAAGGTGCACTTTCATGACAGAGATTGCACTAGAATACTTGTATGAGGTGAATTGAGAAATGCCATTTCTTTTGCTTATCGTTTTACAGGGTACATATTTGTAATAAAAATAATAATAGAACACGTGCTGTAATCAAAATCAATCTATTTGAAAATGTAGAAAACATCCAAAATATGTAATAAATTTCAGTTGGTATTCTATTGTTACGAGTGTGATTAAAACTGCGATTAATCACGATTTAATTTTTTTGAGTTAGGATACGAATTTCCCCTTAACAGCACACTAGGATCACCTAGTCCCAGCGGTTTATCTGGTATTACCTGGGTCCTGGCGTGTTCTTCTTTTACCTATAAAAGAAATAATAGAAAAATCTTCTCACTTCTCTCGGAGTCCAAACATTCGATTAACAACTAGGTACACAGTTATATTTGCAATTCTTTTCAGAATCTTCCTCCTATTACTTTAGTTGAGAGATGTGAAACCATTTTGATGCCCCCTTTTTCTATCTATCTATCTATCTATCTATCGATCGATCGATCGATCGATCGTGGGACTGGCTTTATTTTATCTGTCACTCTTGTGGGTGCAAGAGCGAGGTTGGTTTGATTCTCTTTTTTAGTATTGATCACATTTCTCAGGGCTATTTTATTAGTTTCTTCTTTCTTTTACCTAGTCTAGCCTAATGAATACATTTTCATTTTTAATTGGATATCTTTCACTTTCAATTGATTGTTAATTTGGGGTAATATTTCTTAACTAAACTAGTATCTCTTAACAATCCCAAATTTTTTCCTCAAGATGCTTCTGGAGCTGTAATGGTTGTGCTCTTTGTGTTTGTTGGTTGGGTTTTTTTTGTTTGGTTATTTTTTTTTAAATAGGGGCACGGTATATTCTTGTTGTCCCGCTTTTATTCTCTGAATGCTTTGGTTAGTATACAAGGTACATACCTGTACCTATACATGACATTTTCTGTTTTAATTCTTATGTCACTAGGTTTTCTAACATGAAAACACACTTCCGTCTTCCAAATAAACAAAGGTTTTATCCCCTCCTAGTGTAAAAAGTAAATTACATTCCTCTTATTCATCAATACACATTGGATTTTTGGTATCCCATTCCTCATTTTAAAACAACACTACGCATCTTCTTTTCCAAAGCTTTCTTTTATTAAATATAGTTTGTTATTTAAACAAATAATGAAAGAACAATTGTAACAATATACACAACTAGTAAAAATGTGTAACTTTCCAGAGAACCTTTATTTACTAAATCAATTGTAACATTGAGGTTTTGTTTAATATCAATACCGATAACACCATAGGCTCCTATGCTCTTTAACAAAAATCATCCTTGTAAATCTTTTGTCCCTATTTGGAATCTCATAAAAGAACTTAAGGGGACTAAACTTCTATATCCATTGATCCCAAATATTGTCTTCCAGGATACTGGGGAATCATTTCTAAACATTCATTGGTTACTATCTGGGACACTTCGATGAGAGGGAGTGGCCTCCCTATTCAGATAGCACCACTGGCTATAAACACCTTCCTCAATGACTACTTGAGTCATTGGCCTTCCCCACTAATCCACCATGAGCTGTGCTACTATTCCTGGACATAGTTTTAAAGAGGGGGTGCTCTTGAAATAAACAGAATCTGTAAACTGTACCAATCCTTGCCTGCTCCTGGAACTCCTGGTCCATTCTTCTGAATTCTTTTCTTTCTTGTAATTCCTCTAAGTAAAGACAGAGAATTGGGATTACTTACTAGTCTAACTGCAAGACTTCTAATGATAACTAGATAATTTGATTATTCTTTTTAAACAACTATACACTCCACTATTTTTAAATGGAATTTTACTCTCTGCTTTATTAAATCCTTGTAATATTTTCCATTAGTAAGTTTCACATCTTTTGTAGGGCTCCCCAGGTATCCTGATGAAAATATGCCATCGGCATGATCTTGTGTTGACCCTGGAGAGCTTGGGGGCATCTGGCCTCCGTAGGCTACTTCTCTGATGGTGGGGTTCAGCTCCCTTCTGATCTGCTCAGCTTCGAGCAGCTCAGCAGTGGATAGATAACCTGTCAGTTTGGTCCCTTCTCTCATATCACAATAGTCGCTTCCAAACCAAACTCCTGAATGAATCAAGGGCTCTCCATTTTTCCCTTTTAGAACTTTGACCTTCCCTTTATTTTGTTGGCCCCCTCTTTGCTGAGGACCATTGTCGGAAACTGATACCTTCTCAATCTTCCTTTTCGGGGATGGCCGCTCTTTCTTTTGTATTTTGGACTGTACTGAACTCAGTCAGCCACACTGGTTAACCACTGCAGAGAAGAATTGTATAGGTCATCAAGGGCCCCAGCAAAGTGCGCGTACCAACAGGACACAAATTTTACACTTGTTCCATCGAGTCACAGGTATTTTCAGTGTGGGCACGGGTGACCCTAAAAATAGTGTTTCACCCTGTTATGTTGTATTTGTCTCCTGTTTAAGATAATTATTGTGTGGAACATATTCTTATGCATTTGTGTTATTTCTTGGAAGTCTCCAACTATCTGGCAAGTAAGTGGAGATTACTCTGTAGGTGGAGTTTTCTGCCCAAGCTGCCCTGGTGACCCTGCCAGGAAGAAGCGAGGGAGGTGGAGGCACCACCATATAATTTCATAGGGGAAAAAAACAAAGAGAAAAGATACACCCTGCTGAATGGGTGGCGGGATCCAAAAGAACCCAGCCCTGTTCATCGAAACCTGTAAGCGGATTGGCATTCAAGGAGGTAACCAGGTGGAGAGGAGCGCTACACCCTCATTGTACAAATTGGAGGAATCCTAACCCAAGGATTGGTCCTTCCTCTTTATTGTGCAAGCCGGGGAAATCACCATCCCAATTTCTCCCCTGTGGCCCCTTTGCTGCCACTCTCGCTCCTTTTCTCACTTGCAACTCACTTTTCAGAGCATAATTTTGGCACTGACAGGCCTCGTGGCTAAGCTTATTTTCCTCCTCGACATCTGTAAGCACAGCTCTCACTACAGCTTGCCCATCTAACACTTTTGTTTCACTCCGCCACTTCCTACCTTATCTTGTCCTGGTCTATGTGTGCCTCACTTGCCTCTTTCTGCGTGGCTAGAGCCTGGGCTTCATGTGTTAAAGCATTTTTGTTAACCCTGTAGGGCAGCCTTTTATTTTCCTTTTGTTTGGGCCTCCTGTACAGATTCCCTTTTAATTAGGCATCCCATTGCTCATATAATTGGCAATATTCATCAGGTCCAATAAAAGCACCAGGCTTCCAAGGGCCATTCTGATATTTTAAAACAAAATCCTCTAACCCCATTTTTCCTAACCTAAATTTATTACCATTCAAGTTTCCTTTCTTTGCTGACACTTTTATGTTATTTTGCACACTTAGCCAGATAATAATACCTGAGTGCTAAATTCCCTGGGTAACTCGGAGACTATGGCGGGAATGCAGATTATAACTCTAGTTCCTATCCTCTCACTTACAGGATTGTGTTTTTTGGTTCTCGTCGTGACCACAATTATGTTTTCCACAAAAACACCCAAACTGTTATCTGTCCCGTTAGGAATCTGCCATGTGTTATACAGATATCGCTTCTCAGGCTGGTCTACCTCTGTTTTCCACAAAAAAAGTAAACATTTCTTTTATCCTGGGAATGCTATCTATTTTTAGACTCAGCATTTCATTGGTTATCTGTTATATCATCCTACTTGTTTACATTCTGTTGGCTAGCTGCCTGTCAGCCCATGTGGGCCATTATCTGTCAATCATTGTTTAAAACTTTCCTAACCTTTAGCCTACATTCATTCAGTTATGACCCTTTTACCTACATTCAGCGGCTGTGACCTTTAGCCTACTTTTGTAATGTATACGCTGTGATGGGGCAAGGCTGGAGGGCTACAGTAAAGTACTGAGGAAGAAGTATGTTAGCCCCAGGCTAAACAAATCCCTAGTACCATGGTAACCAAATGGCAGTTGCTCCAGGTTAATCAAGGCTGAACTGCTTGCAATTGATAGCCTGTAATTGATAGCCTCCTGGGCAGCTTCAGCACAGGGAAATTAAGGGAGTGGGGAGCTGATAGGCGGGTTGTTGGTCCATTCTGGTTCCAAGCCCCCACCAGCTAGCTGCAACGGGCTGCTCTTTCTGCAAGCAGGGGACAAAACAGGCGGCTGCCGAACGCCATTAGAAGGGAGCATTTCCCAACTTTAAATGAGCATGTTCCCTAATTGATCAGCAACTTAACATTGAAACAACGTTAACGAGGATGACTTTAAGTGAGGAGTTCCTGTAAAAGGCCAGACCACAGCCAGACATATGGGGAGCAGGTGCTAGCCCAAGAAAAGGCAGACAAAGGGAAGGACTCCAGGAAGAGGTCCTGAGGGTCAGTGACTCAGGGGGTGCTGGGCCTCTGATGATTCAGCAGTCTATGAAAAGAGCAGGAAAAACTGTGGAACATGGGAGGGGTAGCTGGCGGTGAAACGTTTGTAGAGACTTGAGCTCAAGAATGGTAGAGCTTATGTTCTGTTAATGTGGCTAGTGGAACTAATGACGGGCCAGGTGGGGTAGAAGATCTTGCTTATTGCTTTTGATTTGCGGGCTATATCATTTGGTTTGGACTTTGGTTACCTCAGAAAGGGGATGGAATTGAATGTGACCTGGCTGGAGGGCCGAGTCCCCATCCTAGACAACCAGAGTGTGAAGGAGGAGATGGGCTGAAGTTGCTGCAGTGCTGGGCCCTGTCATGAGGAGGTGTCTCTGGAAGAGCGAGTCTTGTAACAGCACTGCTGTTCTTGAATGTTTCCTTCACATTTTAAAACAGGAGAACAGAGTGAGGAAAACCCTCCTCATAGCCACCTGCTGTTTCAGGGAGCATTGGAAGGCTTCTGACAAGAAGTACTTATACCCTGAGCCTGACAGCGGATATCTCGATCAGATAGGACACCCTGCACTGAAAATGCTGCAGCATGAGTTTGAGCATCAGACAATGCCACCCTGTTAAGATGGTGGGGGGAGGGTGTTTGTTGACAAGATAACTTACTTCCGTTCCAGAACTTGGAATAGACAGAGGGCAAACTGTACAGGTGGCTGGGGAAGGAGGAGAGGAGTATGTGCAGTGTGGTTATGACCTAAGTTGGGGTGCTCAAGGAAGTGAACTGTTGGCTCCGTGAGGACAGGCTACTCACTGCAGTGTGGTTACTGAGAACAGTTTTAGCAAAGGCGATTTTTCTGTCCTAGCAGAGAGAAGCATCTTACAGCATTCCTAGTGCAGAGATTGATTCACTGCAGTTATCCTCAAAAAGAACAGGAGAACTTGCGGCACCTTAGAGTAACAAATTTATTTGAGCATAAGCTTTTACATGCTACTTCATGGGATGCATGCAGGGGAAAATACAGGAGGAAGATATCTATCTAACTATCTATATATATATACACAGAGAACATGAAACAATGCGTGGAGGGTCAGAAGGAGAGGCCCCGAGATAGGACAGACTCTTCTGCTGGGCTAAGAGAATAGCTGGAAAGATTAACAATATTGCTGGGTGGGTTAAGGATCCACTGTTGTGGCCCCTTGTGGTATGTAGTTAGTTTAGCTAGTTGAGTATCCTTTTCCTCTGTAGAGAAGCAAAGTGTGTGTTGTAAATGGCTTCTCTAGTTTTTGTAAAGTCCAGCCACGAGGAAGTTTGTGTGGAAGGTTGGTTTTTGATGAGAGTATCCAGTTTGGAGAGTTCATTCTTAATCTTTCCCTGTTTGCTGTATAGGATGATGGTCAGGTGGTTCCGCAGTTTCTTTGAGAGTGTGTGGCACAATCTGTCAGCATAGTCTGTGTGATACGTCGATTGTAATGGATTTTTTACCCTCAGTCCTTTTGATATGATGTCCATCCGTTTGCATTTGCAAAGAAAGATGATGTCTGTCTGTATCTGTGCGAGATTTTATGAAATTGATGAATTTCCACTCCATACGGCTGAATTCAGTGCCTTGCATAATGACAGGTTTCAGAGTAGCAGCCATATTAGTCTATATTTGCAAAAAGTACAGGAGTACTGGTGGTACCTTAGAGATTAACAAATTTATTTGAACATAAGCTTTTGTGGACTACAGTCCACTTCATCGCATGCATGTAGTGGAAATACAGTAGGAAGATAGATATAGATATATAAACACAGAGAACCTGAAACAATGGGTGTTACCATACACACTGTAATGAGAGTGATCACTTAAGATGAGCTATTACCAGCAGGAGAGAGAAGAACTTTTTGTAGTGGTAATCAAAACTTTATGTAATGACTCATACACTCCCCGTTTTTATTTAAGCCTAATGTAATGGTGTCCATTTGGCAAATTAATTCCAATTCAGCAGTCTCTGGCTGGAGTCTGTTTTTAAGTTTTATTGTTGTAATTTTGCAACTTTTACGTCTGTAATCGAGTGACCAGGGAGACTGAGGTGTTCTCCGACTGGTTTCTGAATGTTATAATGCTTGATGTCTGATTTGTGTCCATTTCTTCTTTTCCGTAGAGGCTGTCCGGGTTGGCCAATGTACATGGCAGAGAGACATTGCTGGCCCATGATGACATTTATCACATTGGTAGATGTGCAGGTGAATGAGCCTCTGACAGTGTGGCTGATGTGATTAGGTCCAATGATGATGTCCCCTGAATAGATATGTGGACAGAGATGGCAAAGGGCTTTGTTGCAGGGATAGGTTCCCGGGTTAGTGTTTTTGTTGTATGGTCTGTGGTTGCTGGTGAGAATTTGCTTCAGGTTGAGGGGCTGTCTGTAAGCCAGGACTGTCCTGTCTCCCAAGATCTGTGAGAGTGATGGATCGTCCTTCAGGAGAGGTTGTAGATCCCCAGAGCAGTGCCCCGGGTTGGAAGGATATGTTGTACCCAAAATGTGAAATAGTTATGGGTGAGGAAAAGCCACAAAGTTCGGCCCCCATGTTTGCCGTGACTTAGAACAACGCTTCCTCAGCTCTCGTCTCCTAACGCCCCTGCTTTCCTTGCGCTTGTTCTAAGTCACGGCAAACCTGGTGGCCGAACTTTGTGACTTTGTCCTCACCCATAACTAGTTCACATTTGGGGACAACATATACCTTCCAATCAGCGGCACTGCTATGGGGACCCGCATGGCCCCACAGTATGCCAACATTTTTATGGCTGACTTAGAACAACGCTTCCTCAGCTCTCGTCCCCTAACGCCCCTGCTCTACTTGCGCTACGTTGATGACATCTTCAGCATCTGGACCCATGGAAAAGAAGCCCTTGAGGAATTCCACCAGGATTTCAACAATTTCCACCCCACCATCAATCTCAGCCTGTACCAGTCCACACAAGAGATCCACTTCCTGGACGCTACAGGGTTAATAAGCGATGGTCACATAAACACCTGCCCTATACCGGAAATCTATGGAGCGCTCTACTTACCTACATGCCTCCAGCTTTTATCCAGACCACACCACACGATCCATTGTCTACAGTCAAGCTCTACGATACAATCGCATTTGCTCCAACCCATCAGACAGAGACAAAAACCTACAAGATCTCTATCAAGTGTTCTTATAACTACAATACCCACCTGCTGAAGTGAAGAAACAGATAAACAGAGCCAGAAGAGTACCCAGAAGTCACCTACTACAGGACAGACCCAACAAAGGAAGAAACAGAACACCAGTAGCCGCCCCATTATCCCTCAACTAAAACCTCTCCAGCACATCATCAAGGATCTACAAGCTATCCTGAAGGATGATCCATCACTCTCACAGATCTTGGGAGAGAGGCCAGTCCTTGCTTGCAGTCAGCTCCCGAACCTGAAGCAAATTCTCACCAGCAACCGCAGACCACACGACAAAAACACTAAGCCAGGAACCTATCCTTGCAACAAAGCCCCTTGCCAACTCTCTGTCCACATATCTACTCAGGGGAAACATCATAGGACCTAATCAGATCAGCCACACTATCAGAGGCTCGTTCACCTGCACATCTACCAATATGATATATGCCATCATGTGCCAGCAGTGTCCCTCTGCCATGTACATTGGCCAAACCGACAGTCTCTACGGAAAAGAAGAAATGGACACAAATCATTAAATAAGGCTTAAATAAAGACTGGGAGTGGATGGGTCATTACACAAGGTAAAACAATTTCCCCATGTTTATTCTCTCCCCCCCCCCCCACCCCACACACACAAACACTGGTCTTCACAACTTCTTGTCAACTGCTGCAAATAGACCATTTTGATTACCACTACAAAAGTTTTTCTTCTCTTTGAATATATATCTATATCTATCTTCCTACTGTATTTTCCACCTCATGAATCCGATGAAGTGGGCTGTAACCCACAAAGGTTATGCTCAAGTAAATGTGTTAGTCTCTAAGGTGCCACAAGTACTCCTGTTCTTTTGCGGCTACAGACTAACACGACTGATGCCGTCCAGTAGCACTGGTTTTGAACGGAGAGAATGCAGATGGATTTTGATCCCGATAGCAGCTGTTTCTTTGTGCTGGTATAGTATAGAGTTTGCAGGGAAGGCTCAAAACTGCAGTATAGTTTACCTGCCAGACATCATGTGGTGGAATTTGAAACGGCATGGCCACGGGGACCATCCCTGGTGGTGTGTAGTCTCTCATCTGGTGACTGCTGGGAAGACAAAAAGCAACAAACAGGAACTTAGTAATAGCTTTAAAAGAAGGAAGTTTCAGAGTCTTTGCTATGATGAGACATCAGGGACAAATGGCTTTTTCCTTCTATTTTAAATGAATTTCTTTGTACAAAGGCCATTCCCCATGGTATTAGCACTGTGTGGTGTATAGATACCCATAGAAATATAACCAGCTATGGTAGAACAGCCTCCTCTGAGACAATATTTAGAAAAGGATAGGAATAAAAACCCTGATGGAAGCCTCTCTACTGTGTTTCAATGAACTGGGGAGAGCATTCCATGAAGATGACCTGCTGGAAACTGGGAAAGAGATGATCTGAGAGAGAGTTGGAATGTCCCTTGGCTGTGGGACCCAGGAAGAAATAGGATCCTGCTTGATCTTTTACATCCTCTCTCCCTCCCTTGAGCACCAGTCATTGCTACTTACTTTAAAGGTGGGCTGGACCCATGGATTTCCATGAGGAGCCTGAAAGAGAAGGGAAAGCAGAGTTAATGTCACACAGCCTAGAAGTATATTAGTCTGCTAAACATCAAGTGTTTTGGGAGAGGGGTTCCTTCTCAAATGTTGACACATTCACTTGGTATCATTCTCCACCTAGAAGACCTGCAGGGTCCCCAGGAAGAAATAGGATCCTGCTTGATCTTTTACATCCTCTCTCCCTCCTTGGGCACCAGTCATTGCTACTTACTTTAAAGGTGGGCTGGACCCATGGATTTCCATGAGGAGCCTGAAAGAGAAGGGAAAGCAGAGTTAATGTCACACAACCTAGAAGTATATTAGTCTGCTAAATATCAAGTGTTTTGGGAGAGGGGTTCCTTCTCAAATGTTGACACATTCCCTTGGTATCATTCTCCACCTAGAAGACCTGCAGGCGCTCACGCAGCTCCCGTGATTCTAAAGTGGTGTTAGAAAAAGAAATCACCTTAGTGACTGAAGTGCTGAATTCCTCATTCTCATCTTCATTAATGACTGTACATATTTCTCAGTTATCCCTGCCCATAATAACTCAGCAAAAGATGGTTTGCTCTTTCTTATACTATTTACATCTCATGTGTACCAAACACCCTTAGTGATTTGGTTGTAAAGCATCACTTCTCTTTAGAGCAAAAACCAATCCTGGCAGTGTAAGGAAGGAAACAATGCTGAGAAAAGTGAGGCTGGTTTGATACTAATTATGTTGCATCTCCTGCAAGCAGACAGATCTCCCTTGTCTGTCTCCAAATGGCCACTGGTGGTAGCTGCCTAGCATGGAATAGAGAACTGCTGTGGAGGGCATGTCAAGCTGTGGGGTTGGATGTTTGCAAGTTCTCTTCCACCTCCCCCTATAGTATAATGGCAGTGGGTCACACAGTCAACATTTCATCCTCTTTGTCTTCTCTGAAATATAGTTCTAGTTTGTTGTGGCTAGAAATGCAGGATGTGGCCTCAAAGAGGCACAAGGAGATTTTAAGAAGCACTAAATGTTTCATAATCGTTCAGCAAACTGAATGCTGCTGCTGCTAAAAAAGACATCCTCTGAAAAATGCAAGAAGGTGCAGCAAACAGCACATTCAGTCATCCAGTTCAATCCTCCCCTAGAGAACTGTAGAAATCACTTACCTCCTGACGCTCTGAAAGGAGAGGAAGTAATATGGCTGCTCTTTGGCTGCGCAGAGTTGCTGAAAAAAGAGAGAAGGCATTCATTAGATGGGGAAAACAGCTGCTACCGAATTGAGGAGATCAGGGGACATGGCCTTTGTACAAAGAAATCCATGGGGTGTCTGTAAAATTAACGGCAATTATTGCATTCTCCCATGGTGCTGCTGGCCAGTTCCCAGCCCTCTCCATTCTTCTTTCCGAACCCCACCATTCAATGGGCTAAAGTGAGGCATGAGAGGGTGTGAGTGGTGGAAAGTCCACACCACATTTAAGAGTTGACATGTTTTTATTTCTGCTCCTCGTCATCTAGAGCTCACTTGCCACATTGTCCCTTTAGGGGCACCCTCTGACTCTGTGCAAATTCAGGGTGTTCTAGCTCCTCCACCCTCCCTGGCCTGTAGCTACAAGCTCACAGACAATGCTGTAATCTTCCCAGCGGATATTAATTGAAAGATTCCATAGTTGTTTCTTGGATGCTACCATTTTTGTTCAAACTCCTCCACCAACTCTCCTTTTCAGTTCTTAGTTATTCAGGATAGTAAGGAACAGGGCAGATCCAACTGCAGACATTGGCAGTCAACTTGTTTGCCATAGCAATGACTGAGCCATCAAGCATTGCACAAATGATATAATAAAAAAAGACATTTCCCACTCAGCAAAGGAAAGGGATAGGAGAGAATAGGACTATCACTACACAGATAGTAGCAGGATGAGGTTGGGAGGAGGAAAGGACTGTTTGCATTGCAAGAAGATGTTAAGAGGAGGAAGAATGGTTGGGGCCTGTTGGTGGTCAGACAAAACCCCATCTTTCCTAAAACAACTGCAGAGAATTTGTCTTGTGAGTGCATTTTTTAGAAGGGTGGCAACTGTATTCCATGGCTGCACTCAAAACCTTGTATGTATATGTACATCTACCCACTTGCCCTCCCTCTCCATGTGCACACAGACAAAGAATCCTAATGCTCACTCTCTGGCAGAGGGTCCACTCTCTTCCAGCAAAGCTATGTACTGGCTGTAGATCTGTGCCTCTGACAGACCGGGGCAGGAAAAGGAAGGTCATTTCTTAAAGACGCCAGGAGGAGCACTCATCCTAAAATAAAATGAACGACAAGGAAATATTAGCATCAGGAGCAATTCCCTTCTGTATCTCCTGCTTCCCCATATGATATGATCCATGTTAACAACACCACATGATCCCACCTCCCAGTAAGATCCCTGTTAATCCAATTTCCTTCCGTTTTCCAATGAAAGCTGTATTTTATTAACTAGCAGAAATATCAAAGCCTATTTTGGAAACCCATCTCCTAAGTATCTCCAAAGTCTCATATCACGTCATTGGGCGAGAGACTCACTGGTGTTCCTCTCCAATGGCTGCCTAACCCTCCATGGCCTTCAGCCATCACAGCAGGTGCTTTGTTCCATCACACCTTAGTAACTCAGTCAGAGATTAGGGGCCTAGTTACAGGAGTGGGTTGCTGCGGTTCTGTGGCCTGCAATGTGCATGAGGTCAGATCACGATGATCCCTTCTGACCTTAACATCTGTGAGCTATTGTTGTTGCTCTTGGTCACAAAGGGAGAAAACTCCATCTCATCAGGGAGGAGGTAGGATGTTACTCAGAGGCATTGAATCTTAAGGAATATTCTCCTTACAAGTGATTATTGGGCTCTTTAAAGGAACTGTCTGTTGCTCCTTCCCCAGACTGGACAGTAGAAATGGCTTGATAAAGACCACAACAACATAGTAGTTGTCTTCTCACCTTGAGCCTGCCCTACAGTCTACAGTGAAACACAAACAGTGAAACTGTCATCAACCTAGAGATGCGAGTACTTCATTTTCTGTCCCTAACTCCCTTCTTTCTCCTCTTTGAAGAGAGCCTCATCACTTGAAAAGCGAGTCCAATGCTGAGGGCCTGAGCTCCCAGAGTATTTTAAACCCAGACTTGACTGGGGTCCAGGCAGGATAGAGATCTCTGCCTGTGGAAGTGTTTTCAATGACTGCTGCATCCACACTTTCCGAATGGTGGGAGTTCGGCTCCCCAAGTGCTGGATACTCAGGGAGGAGGAAGCTGATCCCAGAATTACCTGCTGAATGAGGCTTGATATGCCTTTGTGGCATATAAGGAGCCTTCACTGGGCATAAAGAAGGCAGTGAGGGCCAGAGGATGCAGCAAATTTTCATGGAGATGGGGTCTGGCCCTCAATGGCCCCGTCATCCTAAATAAAATGGAAACAACAACAGAGTAGTAGTGAGTTCCCGATAATAATAATAACGTATCACTAAGCACAGCAATTTAGGGACAGTGCTAGAAGGAAAACAGTGAAGAGTAGAGGCTAAATCATTGCTGACTCTAATATTGAACGGAAATCCTATTGAAAATAGTGGCTTAATGCACCTTTCAGGTACCTAGAAAAAGGATATTGAGGAACGGGATCTCTGAGAGGAACCCAGACATTCAGCAACACAACAGTCAAGAGATTAAGAAGGAGACATGATTCGTTCTATACTAAGAGCTGCCTGCAGGGTTATCTGGGAAGCTGTCAGCCTCTGTGCCATTCGGAGACTGTTGGCTTAACTATGCGACTTTAACGCCATCTTTCCCGACCGCCACACGATATAATGTGTAATGCAAAACTCTTTCTTACCAAGAATCCAGCGTTGATTTCACGTAATCCATCCTCCTCTGATGGTACTCCGATTGTAACTGGATAAAAGAGACATTCACACTAGACATTAATCAAATTTTCTAGGAGTTAAACGGCAATCTCTGACAAAAGGAGTAAATTGCCTAGAATAGGAATTGAGGTTCCATCACTGGAGATCTTGGAGAAATGACTGAAATTAGTGTATTCTCTATTTTCCACACTGTAGATGATCTTGTAAGAGGGTTTCCCTTTCATGTACTTTCTCGATACTGCTTTTAGCTTTGTACTGAGTTTATTTCTTCAGACCATCAGAAAGGGCTGTGTTTACTTCTGATGGTCCAGTGGAGGAAGATAGATAAAGAAAGAACGGAGTTAGTTGAATTGATGGGAATTCATATAGTGAGAGAATCTGAAATGATGTGGGTGGGGGCCCAGGAGGGTAGAGTCAGGATGATCAGCCAAATTCCACCCAAACCTGATCAGCAAGGAAGCTACTTGGGAAGGGTAATGTTTATATCAGTGACTGCTCATCTTGTTTTATTATCACTGTACTCTGCAGGAGCAAAATCCATAGATACTCTGGTGATTGGTAATACATACAAACCTTTTGGTTTCACTGGCTAGGAAGGGATTAGAATCAGACATTCAAGAAGGCCGACTTTCCCCAGGTGATGTATCACAGCATAAATGACACAGGACAGGAATTTATCCAGCAATGATATGATTTGTGCAGCTGGGACACAGTAGTCAGAATAAATCAGTTTCATATCTCTACTGCTAACGAAATAACTGGAAATCCTTCTCTTGAAGCCCCCAGTGAGCAAGTGTGACAATGGACTGCTCTTGCTAGTTCCTTCAGGAGATAGTCCACAATTAGGCTGGTAGCCTTGGAAGGCATGTAGCTTCTTTACCTCCCCACACCAGCTGCTTTTCAATTCAGTTAATGTCCACAAAATAAATGACAAACCAGCATTGTTCAACCAAGAGTGAAATAACTCCTCTGCCTCATGTGTGATTAAGCTCCCAGAGCGCTTGTATCTGTAGTGAACGTCACATCATATGCAGCCCCTAGGGCTGCATTCTTAGCACAGTCTTTATTGACGAGTCCTTTCCCAGATGTACTCCATCGCACTACACAGAACTGGAGAATACAGGGTGCTGCCCTCAGATCATCTAGGAGCTGCCTTAGGTATCTCATGAGTATGCTCTGAAATCCCTAACCCAGTGCAGGCAGAACTACAAAATAAAAGCTACAATTCAGGCAACCCACTAATCAGCTTCCTTCCTGATATAAAGTTTCATGAGCACTTGACTCTGAGCTGAATGCACTGATGGCTGGTCTCTAGGCCAGGGACTTCACTAATGAGGGTGTGCCATGCCAACCAGGTCTGATGTCCATAAAAGGGC